>NC_045543.1:148019877-148164877 GCF_009769535.1 Thamnophis elegans | reverse complement strand
CACCGATTCCTGAAGGCAGCTTATTGCAGGGGTTAATTGTCCTCACTGTCCGGAAGTTCTCCTTAATTCCACTCTAGGGATTCACTTAACAAAGGTGGCAAGAAAGGTTGTAAAATGGGGGCAACACTCACTTAACAACCGTCTCGCTTAGGCAACAAAAATTTTGGACCCGACTGGGGTCGGCAGGTCAAAGATTCCCTGCATTTTAGTTTCCTTGCAGACCTTCCAGAATCTCTTCCTTTGTGAGATGGGAAACTAGTTAACTCAGATGAAGAAATAAATAAAATTGTTGTGACGTTTTTTTGTGATTCAATGCAGCTTCTGGTTCCAGAGCGGAGTTTGCTTCAGTGGCTTTAGACACCAGCAGCTTTTTCCATTTCGGAGTTTCTTGTCCTCTTCCGCTTTGAACGACCTTTGTGGCTTCAGATCTCCCTGGAATCAGTTCTGCACCTAACAATTCCTTCTTTCTTACGGGGTTACAGGGCATATCAAGGCATCTGCGGTTTCTCCAAGATTTGAGCTGCCCTTCACTTGCTGGACGTTTCCTGGATTGGACAAAAACAGTTTCATTACTGGAAAAGACTTCATGCACGAAATAAAAGATAATATGTTAAACAACAATATGAAGATGCTGTTACATTCAGAGTCCCAGCTTTTGTTAGAGAAATACCCTATTAAAAATGGATATCTTCAATGCTCTCGCTGAACACAATTATCTGCTGTTATAGCAATAGCAATAACAGTAGACTTATATACCGCTTCATAGGGCTTTCAGCCCTCTCTAAGCGGTTTACAGAGTCAGCATATCGCCCCCAACAACAATCCGGGTCCTCATTTCACCCACCTCGGAAGGATGGAAGGCTGAGTCAACCCTGAGCCGGTGAGATTTGAACCGCTGAACTGCTGATCTAGCAGTCAGCCTGCAGCCTGCAGTCAGCCTGCGTAAGACAGCTATTGTCTTAATCAGAATAAACTTTGAACTGAGTGGAATTCTCCAATTATTTCAGAATAACCCGAGTTGGAAGGGACCTTGGAGGTCTTCTAGTCCAACCCCTAGCTCAGGCAGGTGACTCTATATCACTTCAGACAAATGGCTGTCCAACCTCTTCTTTAAAACTTTCCAGAGTTGGAGCAACCACAAGTTATGAAGACTGGTTGTCCCACTGCTTGGTTCTTCTGACTCTCTGGGTGCTTAATTGCAGCTTGCTTCTCTCCTTCTTTAGTTTCCATCCATTTAAGAAGAGACTAGACAGTCACTTCTCTGAAATGGTACAGGTCTCTGATGGTAAACCTATGGTCCACGTGCCAGAGTGGCATGCAGAGCCCATCTCTGTGGGCACATAAGCTGTCTCCTCAGTTCAGCTCTGCAGTTGCTTGCCTCCCGCTGGCCAGCTGGGCTTCAGGTCCCTGCCGCACATGTGCAGGAGATGTGTGTTGTGTGTGGGGGGGGCACGTATGCAAGCCAGGAGGCATGCCGCTTGTCGTGGGATTGCATGCACATTGCATTTGGAGGATTTGGGTGCACATGTGCGCATTCACACCAATTCACCCGCACTTGGGCACTCCAATAACACTGAATCCTTATGGCCTATTCTGGCTAAACATCCCTAGTATTTAGTAACAAAAATTTATAATCCTCCTTTCCAAATCATTATTTACAATTTACAACCACTTTCCTTATGTTGTACCCATGCATATATGTATATACGTTGTTATCATTATCCCTCCTTTATTTGATTGTGTCCTTTATCATAACATTTCCCCCCTAATAAACAAAACTTAACCAAATTTACCTTAGTTCTTTTTATTAACCTTTATATATAACCAAAAAAAATTCTAATCTTCTTTTGTAGGTACTATTCATATTCATATCCAATTATTACTTATCATAGGCAATACATATGTATACATTATTATCACTATCAATTATTTATTAACTATATCAATTGTCACTAAATTTCACTAAGTTTAACTAGTTTTAGATTATACTTTTGCATCTATCAACCTGTATCTTGCCAGTAGCAAAACAATCGTATGTCTTCTGCCATTTGTGGTATCAGTCCTCTAATCATCTCCTTAATCAAAATTTGTATGGACTCCTTTTTTGCAACTCATTGCTTATTAAGTCTCTCATATAATTTCAATGCCCTTCTTCTGTTTCCTTAATCAGCTTATCTTTAAATGTCAGTGGTGTTTTCAATGATGTTGCTAACAAAATTTCTCTCTTTAAATCCATTTTTTTAATTTCTTCTTTTTCTGTATCTTGCCATCTGGAGTAGAGTTCCCCTCCATTTAATTCCTCTTTCTGTATTCCACTCTTTCCATTTCTAGACACAAGCCAATCACCATAGACATCAGCGGATTTAATTTCTTTGTTGTCATTTTTCTCTTTGGTTTTTAGGACTCTAACCTCCACTTTTTCCACTTGATAAACATCTCCAACTTCTTCATCATATTTTACTGTTAGATGCTCTAGATTTTCCAACTTCTTCTCTGTCCTCTCAAATGTGTTTGAAAATTTCTGGATTTCTAACAATATCTTTTGCAAATTTAAAATTTCTTTCTGCTGTTGAGATTGTGCCATTATCTCCAGCTGACAAACACTGCTGCTCTGGCTTGGAAGGTTTTTACAAGATTAAGCATAAATTCACAATAAGGTCTTATTTTCACTTTTCTCTGGTTAAAGATATACTTCAAAGGAACATCTGTATGCTTTTCTTCTTATCACTCTCTATAGACAAAACAGTGAGACCTTGAAGTGCCAAGCCAAAATAATCAGTGAGGAAAGTAAAAGTGTTTTGTTACCAATAGACAAACTTCCAGCCTCCAAGTAGCCGTGTCGTCTTACCCTCTGTTGTTACAATTTTCTTTGTTGCTTTTTGTATCTTTTTTATTCCAAGTTTTTTAAAAAAGTCAAATTCTTGAATGAAATAGAAGAAAAAGGGGAAAACACATGCAGTAATGAAGAGGGAGAATTTTAGTCCATAGGTTGCAAAAAGTAATAATGAAAAAAAAGAAGAAAGCTTAATCCATTCATTTTAAAAGACTTGCATAAATTCCATCCATGAAAATAACATTTAAAAAGATAACCCACTATCCAAAACTATTCAAGCTTAATTCCGCAGCTTATTTCTTCTGTTTTCAAATTAACTTTAAGTTTTTTTTATAGGCAGTCTCTTTTAAAATGGTAAAATTCCTCCCCAGCTGGAAACACTTTCTCTTTCTGTATCCTTCTGTTTCGGAGCCACCCCGACTTCATTAGCCTGGTGGCTGGACTTTTTGTCGCCGATTTGAATAACTTCTCTTGGATCGATGAGGGACTTTACAATGTCCCTGAGATCAGCAAAATATTCTTCCTGTTCACCGTCTCTGCGGGACGGTTTAGGTCTGATTGGACCACCCAGCAGCAAAACTATTAGCTGCGGTCTCAGAGCATCAAGACCGCATATCCGTATCATCGCGACATTGATCCTCCTCTCCCAATCAACGTTAATATTTCATTTTCTTCTCTTTCTCTTTCATTAGCAAGAAGGAATTAGGAGAAATTGAAGTCACGCTCCGTATTATGTCTCCTAAACTGCTCTGATATAGGAATTGCCCAACGTTCCTCTTCCGAAAAGCTTTTCCAAGTGGTCTCTTTTGCAGCAGATGGCAGCACCAATCGGCCTTTTTCCTAAAATCTTAGCATGGTCAGGAAGTCTTCAAGGGCTGAGAGACCAACAACCAGGAAGTAGGCAAATAGGTAGGTTTTTTTTTTAAAAAAAAAGAAATCCTGGAAAGAGGCAAAAAAACAACAACCCCGATCATGCAGAGAAACTGACTGGGACATGTTCAGAAAGTCCAAACAATGTATGCTGTTCCAGTCAGCTTAGGGAAATATAATATTCTGCCATTTTTTAATATTTCCCAAAATATTTCATTTTTCTGGGTTTGGGGAGTGAGTGAGGGGGCTTCCCACAAGTCTTTATGCTTAAGGCAGGACTAGGTTTTAATTTTTCTGCTTCTAGTCCAGCAGGGGAGGGAAATTATCTGGGGAACTGAAGTAACATAAATCTGTTTGTGAATAAAACCACATGAGCCGAGAGAGGCTCAACAATTCTTACCTTTTATCTAATATCCAAAAATACCCTGATATGTTCCGTAGTTAAATAGTGTTGAAGGATAAGGGCTTCTTCAGGGTATTCTTAGGGCATATCTAGCATTTAGTAAGGATGTGGGTAAGGCGTGTGGGTTAACAACAGAAATACTGGAGAGAAAGGTGAGCCAGCTGGCAAACACACACACACACACACACACACACACACAGACAAACACAAAACAGGCAGTCTTTGGCTCTAACTGTTGGCCAACGAAAAGCAAATTTGGCCTAGTGGCTAGAAACCAGGAGACATGGGGAGTTCTAGTGCCACTTTAGCAGGTAACCCAATTGGGTGACTTTTGCCAATCACCAGAAGACCCTGAGTTCTAATCCAGCCTTAGGAATTAAAGCGGGATTTGGGACCGATCATCATGGGATTGGGAGTTCTAGTCCCGCCTATGTAAGAAAGTTTGCTGGGTGATTTTAGGCCAATCACCAGCCATGCCGCAAATTCTAGTTCCGCCTTAAGTATGAAAGCTAACTGGGCAACTTGGCTAAACACTGGGAGACAATGATTTTCTAGTCTCGCCTTAGGAATTAAAGTGGGTTTCGCAACTTTGGGCTGATCTCCAGGACTGTGTGTGGGTTCTAGTCCCTGCCTTATGTAAGAAAGTCTGCTAGGTGACTTTGGGCCAATCACCAGGAGCTGGTAAGTTCTAGTCCCGCCTTGGCATGAAAATCACTGGATGATACGGGACCAATCACCAGGAGACGGAGAGTTCTAGTCCCGCCTTAGGCATGAAAGCCGGCTGGGTGATTTTGGGACAATCACCAGGAGATGGAGAGTTCTAGTCCGCCTTAGGCATGAAAGCCGGCTGGGTGATTTTGGGACAATCACCAGGAGACGGAGAGTTCTAGTCCCGCCTTAGGCATGAAAGCAGCTGGGTGACTGGCCAGTCCTATCTCCCTCAGTCCAACCCACCTCGCAGGTTGTTGTGAAGAGAAAACAGGAGAAAGAAGTGTTAGGCATCTTGCCACCTTGAATATGTAATGTAGATACTCCTTGACTTACGATCACCACTGAGCCCAAGATTTCCATCCTTAAGGTGAGTCATTCGTTCAGTGAGTTTGGTCCAACTTTACGATAATTCTGGCCACAATCGTTACGTGAATCCCTCAAGTTGTTAAGTGAATCTGGCTTCCCCATTGTACTCTGCTCATCGCAAAGGGGATCCCATGACCCGTTGTAAAGAGGAAGTCCATTGCCCAGCATCTGAATTTTGATCACGTGACCACGGGGATGCCGCAAAGGTCGTAAACTGTGGGATGCGTTCCTAAACTACTCAGTGCCGTTGTAACTTTGAAACGGTTGCTAAATGAACTGTCGTAAGTCAAGGACTGCTTGCAAGGTGGATACTGATCGAAAAAATGAAGAATTGTTCCATGGACCATTTCTAGATCTGATGCCAAAAATCTAGTTCAGTGTTTGTTTTTTTTCAATTTCTGCCCCTTTAAGAGGGGTGGACTTCAACTCCGCTAGCTGGCTGGGAATTCTGGGAGTTGAAGTCCACCCCTCTTAAAGGGGCCAAGGTTTGAAAAAAACACTGATTTAGATTAGCAGCTAGGCTAAAATGATGCACGATTCCACCCAGGGAGACGCTCTTAACTCCTTCGTATCTCAGTTTGCCTGCTTGTAAAAGTTATGTTTTATGGCAGAGATGGAGCGGAGCTGTGCGTGACCCTTGCAGTGTGATGACAAAGTCGACCTTTGCGATGCTGATTGCCGAAGCAAGGATAAAATGCACATCGGGGACTAAAATACGAGACTATTATCGGGCGATGTTTGCAGGTAAGCTTGGCGTTCCTAAGTGGAAAGACAAAACACGGGCTCATTCTCAACTTATACCCTCATGGAGGCTACGGTTGCAAGTTGTGAAGGCCCTAGAGAAGCTTGGCTTTTTGAGGCGGTCGGTAAGTGAGCACGGTCGGTAAGTGAAGCGATGGTTACGACGGGCCCGTTTGCAGGAAAATGAAAATAAATGCTGGTTTTGGGTCTGTGCGGTCAAAAAATATAGGGACAGGTGACCACGGAAGGTTGCAGTTGGTCGTAAACCGAAATATATGGTAAATACTTTTGAGGGGTCCGTCGTAACTTTGAACGGTCACTAAGCGAGGACAAGCGTAGAAGGGAGTTTGCGTATGAGACAGAACAGCTGGATGAAGAGAGCGACTGTGGGATGAATATTTCGTACAGAGGCTTGTGTTCTTTCCTCGGAAATCCAGAATCTGTTGAGAACATCCGGGGGGAATTTCTGACTGCAGTGGTTCTCAACCTCCGTCGCTTGACCCAGCTTGACTCCAGAGGTTGTGGGTGCTCCATCACTGGAGGGTTTTTAAGAGGAGACTGGACAGCCATTTTAAATAACAGAGCAACAGGGTTTGAAGGACCTTGGTGTTGCAGGAAACGACAGGCTTTAGACTTCTCAGGATACAGGAAAAGGCCTGGAGCTGATGAGTTCCCATCCCCACTCGAACTGTGTGGCTGTTGACTGTTTTTTAATCGTTTCCGTATTTTGTTTGCTTGCCTTTTTGCTTTTTTCTGTATTATTCCCTTCCCTTTTGGTTTGTTAGCAGCTCTGAGTCCCTCCAGGAATAGGGCGGCATACAAGTGTAATAAACCTTGAACCTTATTTGGCAGCCAGGTTCAGAAAGCGAGCCCATGGCTTAGCATTGCAAGTTCTGAACCACCTTCATTATCAAAGCACCCGTTCTTATACATTCTCAAAGCATTGCAACACGGAAACACTTAACTCATTTCTTAGTGGTTACCTTGAGGAGGAAGCCT
Source organism: Thamnophis elegans (assembly GCF_009769535.1). Taxonomy (NCBI): domain Eukaryota; kingdom Metazoa; phylum Chordata; class Lepidosauria; order Squamata; family Natricidae; genus Thamnophis; species Thamnophis elegans. Next base: position 148,157,954 of record NC_045543.1, on the reverse strand, counting down.
TATAAGGAGATGGAGCCGAGGTGGCGCAGTGGTTAAATGCAGCACTGCAGGCTACTTCAGCTGACTGCAGTTCTGCAGTTCGGCTGTTCAAATCTCACCGGCTCAGGGTTGACTCAGCCTTCCATCCTTCCGAGGTGGATAAAATGAGGACCCGGATTGTTGTTGGGGGCAATATGCTGACTCTGTAAACCGCTTAGAGAGGGCTGAAAGCCCTATGAAGCGGTATATAATCTCACTGCTATTGCTATTGCTATTTATATATCTCTATCTCTATCTCTCTCTCTCTCTCTATCTCTCTATCTATCTATCTATCTATCTATCTATCTATCTATCTATCTATCTATCTATCTATCTATCTACCTACCTACCTACCTACCTATCTCTCTATCTCTCTATCTCTCTATCTCTCTATCTCTCTATCTCTCTATCTCTCTATCTCTCTATCTCTCTATCTATCTATCTATCTATCTATCTATCTATTCAAAAGAGCCGAGGTGGCACAGTGGTTAAATGCAGCATTGCAGGCCACTTCAGCTGACTGTTATCTGCAGTTCAGCAGTTCAAATCTCACTGGCTCAGGGTTGACTCAGCCTTCCATCCTTCCGAGGTGGGTGAAATGAGGACCCGGACTGTGGGGGCAAATATGCCAACTCTGTAAACCGCTTAGAGAGGGCTGAAAGCCCTATGAAGCGGTATAGAAGTCTAACTGCTATTGCTATTGCTATTTATATATCTGTCTCTCTATCTCTCTCTCTCTCTCTCTATCTCTCTCTCTCTCTCTCTCTCTCTCTATCTATCTATCTATCTATCTATCTATCTATCTATCTATCTACCTACCTACCTACCTACCTACCTACCTACCTACCTACCTACCTATACCTATACCTATACCTATACCTATACCTATACCTATCTCTCTATCTCTATCTATCTATCTATCTATCTATCTATCTATCTATCTATCTATCTATATATATATATATATATATATATATATATATATTCAAAAGAGCCGAGGTGGCACAGTGGTTAGAGTGCAGTACTGCAGGCCACTTCAGCTGACTGTTATCTGCAGTTCGGCGGTTCAAATCTCACTGGCTCAGGGTTGACTCAGCCTTCCATCCTTCCGAGGTGGGTGAAATGAGGACCGGGACTGTGGGGGGCAATATGCCGACTCTGTAAACCGCTTAGAGAGGGCTGAAAGCCCTATAAAGCGGTATATAAGTCTAACTGCTATTGCTATTGCTATTCTCCTTTTGTTAACAGGTATGGACGACGTGTCATTAACGAACTTTATCTGAACCTTGTGGTTTGGACTTTTGACATAGGGACTTTGGCTGGAACATCTTGTGGTTGCTTCCTGTTCTTTTGCAAGCTGCAACTCTGCCTATGTGGCTTTTTAATATAGGAGCAAAGGGACCCCGAGAGGCTGTCCAGCCTGACCCAGTAGGTTTCACACTTAATGTCCAAATCTCACTTTACGTCCTACTTTATTGGAGGTCTTCTAGTCCAACCCCCTGCTCAGGCAGGAAACACGATACTATCCCACACAAATGGTTGTTCCATCTATTTTTGAAAACCTCCAGTGATGGAGCACCCACCACGTCTGGAGACAAGTTGTTCCACTGGTTAATTGTTTTCACTGTTAGGAATTTTGTCCTTCATTTCAGGTTGCTTCTCTCCTTGCTTAGTTTCCATCCATTGTTTCATGTGTTGCCTTCAGGTGCCTTGGAGAATAGTTTGACTCCCTCTTCTTTGTGGCTGAGATATTGGAAGGCTGCTATCATGTCTCCCCTGGTCCTTCTTTTCATTAAACTAGACACACCCAGTTCCTGCAACCGTTCTTGATATCTTTTAGCCTCCAGTCCCCTAATCCTCTTTGTTGCTCTTCTCTGCACTCTTTCCAGAGTCCCCACATCTTTTCTACATCGTGGTGACCAAAACTGGGTGCAGGATTCCAAGTGTGGTCTTTTCATTTGTCTGAGATGGTATAGAGTTTTCTTTTTGAGCAGGGGGCTGGACTAGAAGACCTCCAAGGTCCCTTCCAGATCAGTCATTCCTGAAAGTGAGAAACAGCGGAACAGCTTTCTCCCAGAAGTTGTGGGTGCTCCAACCCTGGAGGTTTTAAAGAAGAGATTGGATCGAAAGCTCTCTGAAATAGTATAGGGTTTCTTGCGTGAGCCGGGGGTTGGACTAGAAGACCTCCAAGGTCCCTTCCCCGTTATTCTGCTAGCCTAGTTAATACAATCACCTGCTTAGGTCCAAGGGGTGAATCCAGGCAGTATCAATCATTTCAAGGGGGGGAATGGCGAACATAGAAATGGAGAAAGTGTGGGGGGGGGGGAGCCAAAGTATGAGATTCATATTTGTGACCTTTGAGCCACGTGGATCGTGGAACAGGTCCAAGTAGAATTGGCAGCACTTCCCACCCATTCTTTAGATCCACAGCCAGGACATCTGACTCTTGAGACTCTCCTCATTCAGCCTCAGAGTTCATCAGGAATGCTTTTCTGACGGCAATTTCTGTGCCATGCGCTTTTTCCTCTCTGAAAATTGCCCCAAAAGGGACGCAGTGGCTCAGTGTCTGAGCTTGACAATCAGAAGGTCAGCAGTTTAGCACTTTGAATCCCTATTGCCGTGTAATGGAGTGAGCTCCTGTTCCTTGTCCCAGCTTCTGTCGATCCCAGATTGAAAGCACCTAAGAAATGCAAGTAGAAAAATAGGAACCACCTTTGGTGGGAAGGGAACAGCGTTCCGTGCTCCTTTGGCGTTGAGTCATGCCGGCCACATGACCACGGAGATGTCTTCAAACAGCACTGGCTCTTTGGCTTTGAAGCAGAGAATGAGCACTGCCCCCTAGAGTTGGGAATGATTAGCACATATTGTGACCCGTCAAAACCGCGCTCGACTAAACCGCGCCCGATTAAACCACGTCCCTGACGACAACAGCCAGCGCAGAGAAAGAAGGGCGCTTTAAATAGCGCTTTGAAAGCAAGCTGATTCAACTTAAGGTAAGGGTTAGGTTTAGGGTTAGGTTAAGGGTTAGGGTTAGGTTTAGGGTTAGTTAAGGGTTAGGGTTAGGTTTAGGGTTAGGTTTAGGGTTAGGTTTAGGTTTAGGGTTAGGTTTAGGGTTAGGGTTAGGATTAGGATTAGGATTAGGTTTAGGGGGGTTAGGTTTAGGTTTAGGGGTTAATTTTAGGTTAGGGTTAGGGTTAGGTTTAGGGTTAGGTTTAGGGTTAGGTTTAGGGTTAGGTTTAGGTTTAGGGTTAGGTTTAGGGTTAGGTTTAGGATTAGGTTTAGGGGGGTTAGGTTTAGGTTTAGGGGTTAATTTTAGGTTAGGGTTAGGTTTAGGTTTAGGTTTAGGTTTAGGGTTAGGTTAAGGGTTAGGTTTAGGGTTAGGTTAAGGGTTAGGTTAAGGGTTAGGATTAGGTTTAGGGTTAGGTTAAGGGTTAGGATTAGGTTTAGGGTTAGGTTAAGGGTTAGGTTTAGGGTTAGGTTTAGGGGTTAATTTTAGGTTAGGTTTAGGTTTAGGGTTAGGTTAAGGGTTAGGTTTAGGGTTAGGTTAAGGGTTAGGTTAAGGGTTAGGATTAGGTTTAGGGTTAGGTTAAGGGTTAGGATTAGGTTTAGGGTTAGGTTAAGGGTTAGGTTTAGGGGTTAATTTTAGGTTTAGGGTTTACAGCGTGCTTCTGTCTCCACGCTGTTGTCGCCCTGTTGATGACGTCAGCGACGCGGTTTAGTCGGGCGCGGTTTTGTGTTGGAACCAGCACATATGTGCAAGGGGAATATTTACCTTTACCTAACCAGGGCCAACATTGCTCTCCTGGATGCTGGGGTCCAGATCTGTGAGCCGGCCTCTTCCAGTTTATCCTCTTAAAAATATGGGAAACTTCCCGTTTTGATTGATGCGGAGAATATATGGGAAGATGAAATATAAGTATGAATGCATCTAAAAACATTGAAAACGTGGAACATAGAATCCTAGGGATGGAAGAGACCTTGGAGGTCTTCTAGTTGAACCCACTGCTTAAGTAGGAAACCCTAAAGCATCCTGGCCTAGGATTATCCAGCCTCTACTTAAAAGCCTCCAGTGATGGAACAGCCACAACATCTGGAAGCAAGCCATTCCACTCATTAATTAACAGAGGAGCAGAGTTGGAAGGGACCTTCCAACTGCCTACTGCCAATTACCTCCACTCGACCAATTAGATCACATAGATTAGGCCTCCTCCGACTTCCATCAGCCGGTCAATGTTGACTGGCAACCACGCGGAGGAGAGCCTTCTCGGTGGCTGCTCCGACCCTCTGGAACGAACTCCCTGTGGAGATTCGTACCCTCACCACCCTCCAGACCTTCCGCACAGCCCTTAAAACCTGGCTGTCCCGACAGGCCTGGGGTTAAAGATATTGACCCCACCCGAATTGTATGAATGTTGTGCTTTTAACGATGTATTGTTTTATGTGTTTAACATGGTTTGTCCTCCCTCCCCCTGAACTGTGAGCCGCCCTGAGTCCCCCCAGGGAAAAGGGCAGCATACAAATAAAATATCTATCTATCTATCTATCTATCTATCTATCTATCTATCTATCTATCTATCTATCTATCTATCTACCTTTCGAGGTCCTCTAGTCCAACCCCTTGCTCCAGCAGGAAACCCTAGACCAATGTTGGCAAACCTTTTCGGCACCAAGTGCCAAAACAGGGGTGTGCACATGTGTGTGGGGCAGTGCCGAAAACTGGAACAGCTGCTCCCCACCAGAGCACCAGAAACTGGAAGAGCAGTTCCCTGGGGCACATGTGCGCACTAGGAAGCTGAGCTTCCGGTTTCCGGCTGTGCATTTGCCTTGTTCCAGCTGACTGGCGCAGAAACTGGCAGCTCAGCTTCCTGTCGCGTGCATGCGCACCAGGGAACTTGAGAGACCGCCTGCTGCCAATTACCTCCCAAAGACCCGTCAGATCTCACAGGGTCGGCCTCCTCCGGGTTCCGTACACCAGCCAATGCCACCTGGCTATTACCTGGGGGAGGGCCTTCTCTGTGGCAGCTCCGGCCCTTTGGAACGAACTCCCCGCGGAGATTCGGACCGTCACCTCTCTCCAGGCCTTCCGGAAAGCCGTCAAAACCTGGCTGTGCCGGCAGGCCTGGGGTTGATGAGTTCCCCTCCCCTCTCGACTGGTATGGCTGTGTGATTTTTGCGTATTTTAATTATGTGTACTGTTGTTTATGTTCCCTTTCCCCTTTGAGTTGTTCGCCGTCCTGAGTCCCTCCTGGAGAAGGGCAGCATACAAATAAACCAAAACTAAACTAAACTAAACTAACTGCTCTTATGGTTTCGAGTGCCCCCGCGAGACCAGCTAGCCAGTGTGCAAGTGCGTACTGGAACCCAGATGAGCTTTGGATGATGGCTGGCATGCCCAGAGAGATGGCTCTGTGTGCCACTTCTGGCACATAAGTTTGTCATCACTGCCCTATAATATCCCAGACAAATGGCTGTCCAGCGTCTTCTTGAAAGAGGGATGGAACACCCACAACATCTGGAGGCAAACGGTTCCGCTGGTTAATTAACAGAATAACAGAATTGGAAGGGACCTTGGAGGTCTTCTAGTCCAACCCACTGCTCAAGACCCTATTCCATGGACAACAAATGGCTGTCCAGTCTATTTTTGAAACCCCCAGTGTTGGAGCACCCACAACTTCTGGAGGCAAACTGTTCCACGGGTTAATTGTTCTCATTGTTAGGAAATTTCTCCTCAGTTCTAAGTTGCTTCTCTCCTTGATTAGTTTCCACCCGTTGCTTCTTGTTCTACCCTCAGGTGCTTTGGAGAATAGTTTGACTCCCTCTTCTTTGTGGCAGCCCCTGAGATATTGGAAGACTGCTATCATGTCTCCCCTGGTCCTTCTTTTCATTAAACTAGACATAGCCAGTTCCTGCAATCGTTCTTCATATGTTTTAGTCTCGAGTCCCCTAATCCTCTTTGTTGCTCTTCTCTGCACTCTTTCCAGAGTCTCCACATCTTTTCTACATCATGGCGACCAAAACTGGATGCAGAATTCCAAGTGTGGCCTTCCCAAGGCATTATAAAATGGTATTAACTCTTCACGTGATCTTGATTCTCTCCCTCTGTTGATGCAGCCTAGAAGTGTGTTGGCTTTTTTGGCAGCTGCTGCCCACGGCTGGCTCCTATTTCAACGGTTGTCCACTAGGACTCCAAGATCCCTCTCACAGTTACTACTGTTGAGCCAGGTACCACCTATACTGTACCTGTGCATTTGGTTTTTTCTTGCCTAAATGTAGAACCTGACTTTTTTCACCATTGAATTTCATTTTGTTAGATAAAACAAAATGCCTCTAGATAGTCTCCATTATTCTGCTGATGGCTCCTTGTTTATAGGTTCCACTCCAATGGAGTTTTGTTCTCATTTCTGGCCTTGCCTTACAAGTGGGATAATTTTGCAAAGTGTTACGTTATTATACAGGTCTAACTCACCCTAAAATTACAGTGTGTTCCACTGTTTTCAAGATGAAAGGATGAAGGTCACGTCCCACCTTTCAGTAACTCTCCCAGTTATTCCTCTGTGATGCCCCTTTGTTATAGTTTCACGAGTACAATTTCCTCGTGAAATACATATATAATTATGCCATTGATTGCCCCCTTCTGACATGGGTCTTGACATCATTTTCCGGGAACCAAGATAATAAAATTCTCTGGGCTACAATTAGAGCACGATACGATCTCTCGATGTTATCACGTCTATAGTTAGCCCCGTGAATAGATGCCAAGCTGATCTTTCCATTCGTCACTCTGAGACAAGCAGTGTGTTTGTGTGTGTGGAGGGGAGGAGGAGGGGAACACACACGAACTTTATTGAATTTAATTTCCATCCTTCACAGCCCCTTGCAAATCTCAGGTTTCGTCGTGGATGCTGCAAGAATTCCTGGAGGCCGCCCGCCTTTTTCTCACAATGGATTTGAGGTCATAATGCTGCAAAGGCTGGTGACTCCTTTGCGTTGTGGTGGCCCAGGAGATGGTGACAAGAGGAAGAGGCGGGCTGATGGAGAGGTCTAGGTAAGGACAGCAGATGCTCAATTGACCGGTTAGACTTTAACCCGATGGTAGGCAGTATCTGGAGGAGATGAAAGGACACAAGCGTGTTTGAAGCCTCTGCAAACGGCAAGGTCTGTAAGAATGACGTCTTCCTTCCCAACAGAAGTCGTATCTGGAGGCCGGTGAGCGAGATGTTGGAAAAATTAGTCAGCCTGGTGACCATCCGGAATGAAACGGTCCGTCAGGGTCTGGCAGAAGCTCTGGGGACCTTCCTCCTGATGGTGAGAAAGAAAAACAACCCAGGGTCTGTGGGGGGAGAAGGAAATGGGTGGACTTCAATTCCCAGGATTCCCCAGCCAGCAAGGCAAGTCCTCAACCCATCGTCCAGTTGGGTGAGTTTGAGAAACCAACTAAGTTAGAAGAGGGGTGGGTGGTGGGTGGGAGGGAAACGTTACAAGCATGCCTTTTCCTGGCTTATGGGATTTTTGGGCGAGAGGAAAAGAAATGTTGATTAGTGGGTTTGAAGATTGGAAGGTATAGTTTAAGGGAAAGAAGAAAGTGATGTTACTTTAGAGAGAGTAGGAAAAGTACTCTATAAATGTATCCATATGCACTCTGAAGACGATTGGTAGCTCTTTCTTATCTTTTCTTTCTTTCTTTCCTTCCTTCCCTTTCCTTCCATTTCTCTCTTTTCCCTCTCTTTCTTTCTTTTTCTTCCTTCCTTCCTTCTTTCCTTTCTCTTTCTTGATTTCCTTTTGCTGCTTTTCTTTTCTTTTTCTTCCTTCCTTTCTTTCCTCTGTCCTTTCTTCGTCTTTTCTCCTCCCCTACCTTCTCCTTTCCTCCCATCTCTTCACTTCCTCTCCTTCCTTCCTTCCTTCCTTCCTTCCTTCCTTCCTTCCTTATCATCCGTCTGTCTGTCCGTCCATCCATCTCTTTTATTTCCTTCCTTCTCTTTCATCCATCTGTCTGTCTATCTCTCCTTCTTCCTTTCCTTCCTTCCTTCCTTCCTTCCTTCCTTATCTATCTATCTATCTATCTATCTATCTATCTATCTATCTATCTATCTATCATCTATCATCTATCATCTATCTATCTATCTCCATCTATTTCTTTCCTTCCTTCCTTTCTTCCTTCCTTCCATCCATTCATCCATCCATCCATCCATCCATCCATCCATCCATCCATCCATCCATCCATCCATCTATCCATGCATCCTCTCTCCCTTTCATTTTTCTATTTCTTTTCTTTTACTATATTATTTTTCCTCATTACCTATCTTTCCTCTTCCATTTCTTTAAAAAAAATTGTTTAAAAAAATTGTCAACCAAAAATTGTAAGCAACCAAACTAAAACCCAGGTCTGGCTCCATCAACCTCTGATCGGGAGATCTTCCACCACCTTGGACTCCTCTCTGCTTGGACTCAAAAGTTTTCTTCTGACAGATCTTTGGCCTTTGCTCCGTGGCACAAGTTGTGTTGGGGAAGCACAAGTTTGGAGAGTACTTGAGCATCAATCTTGGGTTCGGGTTTGGTGTTATGTTGGGAGTCCATGCTGCTGGTGGCATCTCAGGTGAGTCTAGCAGGGGGGAGAGAGGATCTGGGTTACTACACTGGGTAATCTAGAGTGAAGTGTGCGATCACCAAAGCGGTTGTTAACGTGGCACGACAAAACCGCGGTCAACTAAAGCGCGCCCGATTAAAGCGCGTACCTGACGTCATCAGCAGCGCGACAACAATGACCGCGGAGAAAAAATGGCGCTTTAAAAAGCGCTTTTAAAGCAAGCCGATTCATGTAAAGGTAAGGGTTAGGTTTAGGGTTAGGGTTAGGTTAAGGGTTAGGGTTAGGTTTAGGGTTACGTTAAGCGTTAGCGTTAGGTTTAGCGTTAGGTTAAGGGTTAGGTTTAGGGTTAGATTAAGGGTTAGGTTTAGGGTTAGGTTTAGGGTTAGGTTTGGGGGGGTTAGGTTTAGGTTTACGTGTTAATTTTAGCTTTACCGCTCACAGCGTGCTTTTTTCGTCGCGCTGTGATGACGTCAGGTACGCGGTTTCGTCGAGCGCGCTTTAGTCGACCGCGGTTTTGTGGTGGAAATGTTGTTAAACCCATAGGATCACACCACTGTCTCAGGTTTCCAAAAGATGCCCTAATTGATTGATGATTCATTATTATGATTAACAGGATGGGAAAAATATATACAGGTGAAACTCCAAAAATTAGAATATTGTGCAAAAGTTCATTTATTTCAATAATGCAACTTAAAAGGTGAAACTAATATAGGAGATAAGACTCATTATATGCAAAGCAAGATAGTTCAAGCCGATAATTGTGATGATTATGGCTTACAGCTCATGAAAACCCCAAATCCACCATCTCAGAAAATTGGAATATTACATGCAATCAATAAAACAAGGATTGTACGTAGAACAATATCGGACCTCTGAAAAGTATAAGCCTGCATATGTACCCAGTACTTGGTCTGGGCCCCTTTTGCAGCAATTACTGCCTCAATGTGGCGTGGCATGGAAGCTATCAGCCTGTGGCACTGCTGAGGTGTTATGGAAGATCAGGATGCTTCAATGGTGGCCATCAGCTCTTCTGCATTGTTCGGTCTCATGTCTCTCATCTTTCTCTTGGCAATGCCCCATAGATTCTCTATGAGGTTCGGGTCAGGCGAATTTGCTGGCCAATCAAGCACAGTAATCCCACGGTCACCGAACCAGGTTTTGGTGCTTTTGGCAGTGTGGGCAGCTGGAAAATGAAGTCAGCATTCCCATAAAGCTCGTCTGCAGAAGGAAGCATGAAGTGCTCCAAAATCTCCTGGTAGATAGTTGCGTTGACCCTGGTCTTAATGAAGCACAGTGGTCCAAAGTCCTCTTTTCTGATGAGACCAACTTTTGCCAAAAGCACCAAAAACTGGTTCAATGACCATGGGATTACTGTGCTTGATTGGCCTCTCCATTCTTCCTCCATGCTCTGGGTCCTTGGTTTCCAAATGAGATGCAAAAGTTGCACAATATTCTAATTTTTCGAGTTTCACCTGTATATTGGAAATTATAGCCTATAAGGCAGTGGTGAAATTGAAAAAGGGTTACTACCAGGAGTAACTTGGTTGGTGTGGCAGGGGAAGGTTACTGCAAAATCTCCATTCCCTCCCAACTCCAGGGAAAGGATACTGCAAAATCTCCATTCCCTCCCCACTCCAGGGAAAGGATACTGCAAAATCCCCATTCCATCCCAACTCCAGGGGAAGGATGCTGCAAAATCCCCATTCCCTCCCAACTCCAGGGGAAGGATACTGCAAAATCCCCATTCCCTCCCCACTCCAGGGAAAGGATACTGCAAAATCCCCATTCCATCCCAACTCCAGGGGAAGGATACTGCAAAATCCCCATTCCCTCCCCACTCCAGGGGAAGGATACTGCAAAATCCCCATTCCATCCCAACTCCAGGGGAAGGATACTGCAAAATCCCCATTCCCTCCCCACTCCAGGGGAAGGATACTGCAAAATCCCCATTCCATCCCAACTCCAGGGGAAGGATACTGCAAAATCCCCATTCCCTCCCCACTCCAGGGGAAGGATACTGCAAAATCCCCATTCCATCCCAACTCCAGGGGAAGGATACTGCAAAATCCCTATTCCCTCCCCACTCCAGGGGAAGGATACTGCAAAATCTCCATTCCCTCCCAACTCCAGGGGAAGGATACTGCAAAATCCCCATTCTCTCCCCATTCCAGGGGAAGGATACTGCAAAATCCCCATTCCATCCCAACTCCAGGGGAAGGATACTGCAAAATCCCCATTCCCTCCCCACTCCAGGGGAAGGATACTGCAAAATCTCCATTCCCTCCCCACTCCAGGGGAAGGATACTGCAAAATCCCCATTCCCTCCCCACTCCAGGGGAAGGATGCTGCAAAATCCCCATTCCCTCCACACTCCAGGGGAAGGATACTGCAAAAGGTCCATTCCCTCCCCACTCCAGGGGAAGGATACTGTAAAATCCCCATTCCCTCCCCACTCCAGGGGAAGGATACTGCAAAATCCCCATTCCCTCCCCACTCCAGGGGAAGGATACTGCAAAATCCCCATTCCCTCCCCACTCCAGGGGAAGGATACTGCAAAATCCCCATTCCCTCCACACTCCAGGGGAAGGATACTGCAAAATCCCCATTCCCTCCCCACTCCAGGGGAAGATGCTGCAAAATCCCCATTCCCTCCCCACTCCAGGGGAAGGATACTGCAAAATCCCCATTCCCTCCACACTCCAGGAAAAGGATACTGCAAAATTCCCATTCCCTCCCCACTCCAGGGGGAGGTTACTGCAAAATCCCAATTTCCTCCCCACTCCTGGGTGAAGGATACTGCAAAAACTCCATTCCCTCCCCATTCTGGGGCCAGCCAAAGCTGGTATTTGCCGGTTCTCTGAACTGCTCAAAATTTCCGCTACCGGTTCTCCAGAACCTGTCAGAACCTGCTGAATTTCACCCCGGTTATAAGGACTACAAATCCAGGGGACTTAGGGATATAAACTTGGGACTGATTAGATCTTACTGATAATTGGTTTTAATCATGGATGGTATTCACTTATCTTCCCTACCGGTTTGCAAATGTGAGCCCGCACCTCCGCACATGCATTCAACCTTCCATGCATGCGTTTGACTAAAAAACAGTGCCTAAATGGGAGAGCATAGGGTAGGGCCACACGAGATTCCCGCTACTGGTTTGGGTAAAATGGTCCGAACCGGTAGGATCCCATCTCTGGTTTTAATGGTGTTTATAGAAATTTGAGATATTGAAAATGTGGGTGAAAACTGAGCGACCTCTATAATATCCAAACGTTAGGAGTTAATGAGTACATAAAAGAATACATTACAATTATAAATGAGCGCATTAGGGTTAGAAGTTAGAAGATAAAAAATGGGGTGTATGTATTATTGTATTATTACCGGGAACACGGTGGGAAAAAATACGTTAACCCAGAGGTTACACTGTCCGCAGAGAAACGTTGGTTGTCAAAGAAAAGCTGCAAATAAAACTTATACAGAAAGAAAGAAAGACAGACAGACAGACAGACAGACAGACAGACAGACAGACAGACAGACAGACAGACAGACAGAAACAACTTGATTGCCATTCGCCTTCCTGCAACCATCCTAACAGTTCTTCCCCCGTTCTCTTTGTCACCCCAAGGGGCTCACCTGAATGCGTCCATCACTTTCGCCAATTGCGTAGTTGGAAATGTACTTTGGCGCAAACTCCCGGCGTACGTGATTGGACAGTTCTTCGGATCGTTCACCGCAGCGGCTGTTGCATTTGTTTTGTATTATGGTGGGTACGAATCCCCCCCCTTGGCTTACAGAAAGGAGGGGTGGGGTGGGGGTGGGAAAAATTACAGGCAGTCCTCGACTTACGACCAATATTGAGCCCAACATTTCGGTTGCTAAGCGAGATACTTGTTAAGTGAGTTTTGCTCCATTTTGCCACCTCTCTTGCCGCGGTGGTTAAATGAAGCATGGCAGTTGGTGAGTTAGTCACATGGTCGTTAAGTGAATCTGGCTTCCCTGTTGACCTGGCTTGCCTGGAAGTTTGCAAAAGGGATCACGTGACTCCAGGACATTGCGACCCTCGTAAATATGAGTCCATTTTCAAAAGTCTGAATATTCGTCTGCAATGAATTCTGAGTGCTGCAATGAAACAATCAAAATGTAAAAATGTTATGATGTTTATGTAGTTACGGTACTTACCAAGCACATTCTATTCTATTCTATTCTATTCTATTCCATTCCATTCTCTATTCTATTTTCTACTCTACTCTATCCTACTCTATACTCTACTCTTCTGTATTCTCTATACTCTACTCTACTTACTCTCTATTCTACTCTACTCTACTTTGTTCTCTACCCTATTTACTCTACTCTACTCTACTCTACTCTACTCTCTATTCTACTCTACACTCTAATCTACTCTACTCTATTATCTATACTCTATTCTACTCTATTCTACTCTACTCTGTATTCCACTCTACTCTATTATCTATACTCTATTCTCCTCTATTCTCTATATTCTCTATTCTACTCTACTCTCTATTCTACTCACTCTATTATCTATATTCTCTATACTTCTCTACTCTATTCTCTATATTCTCTATACTCTATTCTACTGTACTCTCTATTCTACTCTACTCTATTATCTATACTCTATTCTCTATACTCTTTATACTCTATTCTCTATTCTACTCTATTCTCTATTCTACTCTCTATTCTACTCTACTCTACTCTCTATTCTATTCTACTCTACTCTATTATCTATGCTCTATTCTCTATTCTACTCTACTCTATTCTACTCTATTCTCTATTCTACTCTATTTTCTGTTCTACTCTACTCTCTATTCTACTCTATTCTATTATCTATACTCTTATTCTCTACTCTACTATATTCTCTATACTCTCTGTACTCCTATTCTATTCTATTCTATTCTATTCTATTCTATTCTATTCTCTATTCTACTCTACTCTCTGTTCTACTCTACTCTATTCTCTATTATCTATTCTACTCTACTCTCTATTCTACTCTACTCCACTCTTAATAATATTGTGGCTGTTCCATCACTGTAGATTTTTCAGGAAGACCTGACAGCCATTTGTCTGGGATAGTACTGTCTAAGGATTCATCTTCAAGCAGGGGTTGGACTAGATTACCTCCAATGTCTGTTCCAGCCCGATGATTCTATGAAAGTGAGGAACATGCTGAACAGAACAGAATAAGAGAGTTGGGAGGGACCTTGGAGGTCTTCTAGCCCAGCCTCCTGCCCAAGCATTTCAGTCAGGTGGATGTCCAGTCTCTTCTGAAAACCCCCCCAGTGTTGGAGCACCCACAACTTCTGGGGGCAACTTCTATTCCACTGGTTCATTGTCCTCACTCTTAGGAAGTTTCATTCCGGATTGCTTCTCTCCTTGGTTAGTTTCCACCCATTGCTTCTTGTCCTAAATTCAGGTGCTTTGGAGAATAGTTTGACTCCCTCTTCTTTGGGGCAACCCCTGAGATATTGGAAGGCTGCTATCATCTCTCCCCTAGTCCTTTTTTCTATTAAACTAGACATACCCAGTTCCTGCAATGGTCCTTTGTATGTTTTAGCCTCCACCCACCTTGACGAAAAGAAAACAAATCTATTAAGCTAGTAAAATTACATGTTGCCCATTTCTGAAATGACATCCCACCCACTGGGTGTCCTCTGGGCCAAAACTGCCAGCCTTTTATTTATATTTTTTCTCTGGCATGACTACTGAGAGAATTTCTACTGGTTTTGAAGCAGGAGATGTTAAAAAAAAAATGAAAAAGAAAAACAAAAAGTGAATTCTCCTTAGGGATGATCTCATGTCCTCCTTTAACAAGCCCCCCCCAAATAGGGGGCAGTGCCTGATTAAGGTGGTTTAGATTAGGGGGGGAATTCAGTCTCCCCCCCACCCCCAAATGAGTATTGCTGGGATGAGAGACCACTAGGAGATCCGAAGGCTGCAGGGAAGAGTGGGGAGTCATAAAATCGGTTCCACCACAAAACCGCGTTCAACTAAAGCGCGCTCGACGAAACCGCGTAGCTGATGTCATCACAGCGCGACGAAAAAAGCACGCTGTTTAAGCTAAAGCTAAAATTAACCCCTAAACCTAAACCTAACCCCCCTAAACCTAATCCTAAACCTAACCCTAAACCTAACCCTTAACCTAACGCTAAACCTAATCCTAACCCTTAACCTAACCTTAAACCTAACCCTAACCCTTAACCTAACCCTAACCCTAACCCTTAACCTAACCCTAAACCTAACCCTTACCTTAACTTGAATCGGCTTGCTTTCAAAGCGCTGTTTAAAGCGCCATTTTTTCTCCGCTGATGACGTCAGCGACGCGGTTTAATCAGGCGCGCTTTAGTGGAGCGCGGTTTTGTTGTGACACAATAAAATCATTCCTGGTAGAGGTGATGGCAGAAATTAGCACCCCTCTCCTGGAATCTGTAGCCAAGTCGTCCTCGACCTGCGACCACAATTGGTCCCAAAATTTCAGTTGCTAAATGAGACATTTGTTAGGTGAGTTTTGCCCCATTTTACGACCTTTCTTGCCGCCGTTAAGCGAATCACTGCAGTCGATAAGCGAGTCACCCGGCTGTTAAGCGAATCCCGCTTCCCCATCAACTCTGCTTGGGAGAACGTCGCAAAAAGGGGGGAAATGTGAATGTGGGACGCAGCAACCGTCATAAATATGAATTATTGGCCAAGTGTCAGAATTTGAATTGAATTGAATTTATTGCACTTATATGCCGCCCTTTTCCCCGGAGGGGACTCAGGGCGGCTCACAATCCAAGTCAGGGAAGGGGATAAGGGATAAGGGATAAAAAAGACGAACAAAACAATACACAATTTAAAAGCACACAACAACCATACCATTTGAGGGGGGGGGGAGGGCAAAAGCTCTTTAGCCCCAGGCCTGTCGGAACAGCCAGGTTTTAAGGGCTTTGTGGAAGGCCTGGAGGGTGGTGAGGGTTCGAATCTCCACGGGGAGTTCGTTCCAGAGGAACGAGCCATTGGAAGGTGCCACGGTCGTAGCGGTGAGAAACGGTTCTGAAGTCCCATTTTTCAGTCCCGTGGTAACGTTGAAACGGTCACTAAACAGACTGCTGTAAGTCGAGGACTACCTGTCGGGGTTCCCCCCCCCAACTTCCCTTTTGTGTTTTTATGTTTGCTCCCCACAAACCGACTTTCTTCTTCCCTCTTTAGAAGCCCTGCAGGATTACACAGGAGGCAACCTAACCGTCACGGGGCCCACGGCCACTGCGGGCATCTTTGCCACCTATCCTGCCCCTTTCGTCTCTCTGTGGAACGGCTTCCTCCAGGAGGTGGGTGTCCTGCAACCCCCCGGATAGAAGCGAGCGCCGGTTGCAGAGGTGCTCCCCGTTTGGCCCGGATCGGCCAAACCGGTAGTAGCTGTGACGGGAGCCTCTGCCCACCCTCCTGGACTCTTCTGAGCATGCACAGAAGCATCGCACGCACGCAGGAGGGCACAAGAGCGCGTGAGCGAACCAGCAGTTAAAAAAACGTGGGAAAGCCACCACTGGCCAGTTGGGTCTCGTCCAAGGGTGTCAAACTCAAGACCCATAGACTGAAATCCAGTATGCGGGGGGCTTAGATCTAGCCCGAGGGGCTATGGTGGAAACAATAGCAATAGCAGTTAGACTTATATACTGCTTCATAGGGCTTTCAGCCCTCTCTAAGCGGTTTACAGAGTCGGCATATTGCCCCCAACAACAATCCGGGTCCTCATTTTACCCACCTCGGAAGGATGGAAGGCTGAGTCGACCCTGAGCCGGTGAGATTTGAACAGCCGAACTGCAGATAACAGTCAGCTGAAGTGGCCTGCAGTGCTGCATTTAACCACTGCGCCACCTCGGCTCATTAGAGAAGAACCGCCCTGCGGTGCTTCTGCAAAGAGCTGCAGGAGGCCGTCACAGTCGAAAACAGAACTCGGGAACCCATTTTCACAACAGAGCGCTTGGCCCGTCACAGGCATCCGCAACGTGAGTGATGTCGAACTGGCCACACTAATGCGGCCCTCAATGATATCACGTTTGACACCCCTGGTGTCAAGAAGCCAGGAGGTGGTGAGTTCAACTCCAGTTTTAGGCGTGAAAGCCAGCTAGGTGACTTGGGGCCAATCACCAGGAGTCGGTGAGTTGTAGCTCTGCCTTAGGCCTAGAAACTGGTTGTGTGGCTTTGGGACAATCACCAGGAGATAGGGAGTTCTAGTCCCGCCTTAGGCATGAAAGCCAGCTGGGTGACTGGGCCAATCACCAGGAGTCGGTGAGTTGTAGCTCTGCCTTAGGCCTAGAAACTGGTTGTGTGGCTTTGGGACAATCACCAGGAGATAGGGAGTTCTAGTCCCGCCTTAGGCATGAAAGCCAGCTGGGTGACTGGGCCAATCACCAGGAGTCGGTGAGTTGTAGCTCTGCCTTAGGCATAGAAACTGGTTGGGTGACTTTGGGGCAATCACCAGGAGATAGGGAGTTCTAGTCCTGCCTTAGGCATGAAAGTCAGCTGGGTGACTGGGCCAATCACCAGGAGTCGGTGAGTTGTAGCTCTGCCTTTGGCCTAGAAACTGGTTGGATGACTTTGGGGCAATCACCAGGAGATAGGGAGTTCTAGTCCTGCCTTAGGCATGAAAACCAGCTGGGTGACTATGCTAATCACCAGGAGTCGGTGAGTTGTAGCTCTGCCTTTGGCCTAGAAACTGGTTGGGTGACTTTGGGGCAATCACCAGGAGATAGGGAGTTCTAGTCCCGCCTTAGGCATGAAAGCCAGCTGGGTGACTGGGCCAATCACCCGGAGTCGGTGAGTTGTAGCTCTGCCTTAGGCATAGAAACTGGTTGTGTGGCTTTGGGACAATCACCAGGAGATAGGGAGTTCTAGTCTCGCCTTAGGCATGAAAGCCAGCTGGGTGACTATGCCAATCACCAGGAGTCGGTGAGTTGTAGCTCTGCCTTAGGCATAGAAACTGGTTGGGTGACTTTGGGGCAATCACCAGGAGATAAGGAGTTCTAGTCTCGCCTTAGGCATGAAAGCCAGCTGGGTGACTATGCCAATCACTAGGAGTCGGTGAGTTGTAGCTCTGCCTTAGGCATAGAAACTGGTTGTGTGGCTTTGGGACAATCACCAGGAGATAGGGAGTTCTAGTCCCACCTTAGGCAGGAAAGCCAGCTGGGTGACTATGCCAATCACCAGGAGTCGGTGAGTTGTAGCTCTGCCTTAGGCATAGAAACTGGTTGGGTGACTTTGGGGCAATCACCAGGAGATAGGGAGTTCTAGTCCTGCCTTAGGCATGAAAGCCAGCTGGGTGACTGGGCCAATCACCAGGAGTCGGTGAGTTGTAGCTCTGCCTTAGGCATAGAAACTGGTTGGGTAACTTGGGGGCAATCACCAGGAGATAGGGAGTTCTAGTCCCGCCTTAGGCATAAAAGCCAGCTGGGTGACTGGGCCAGTCACCAGGAGTCGGTGAATTGTAGCTCTGCCTTAGGCATAGAAACTGGTTGTGTGGCTTTGGGACAATCACCAGGAGACAGGGAGTTCTAGTCCTGCCTTAGGAATGAAAGCCAATCACCAGGGAACCGTGTATTCTAGTCATGAGGTCATTGGATAATATTGGTCCATCATTTTTGATTTATTGATGAAGATGTTGGGTTGTGCTACTGGTGGGACGAGAAGCGTTCCTTTGTGTGACCGTCTCAGAATCGGAACAAAGTTTACAAGTCCTTTCATCCAAACTCCTGCTCAGTGAAGGATCCACTGGGGCAGCTTTCATAGATTCTCTGGAAAGATCTGTAGCGGAGGAGAAGCCACCAATTCGTGTGACAATCTGGTCCCATTTTTGATGGCTTGTACAAGTCGGGAATATCTTCTTGATATCCACTGACTAAAAGGTAAATGTAAAGGTTCCCCTCGCACATAGGTGCTAGTCCAGTGTTTCTCAACCTTGGCAACTTGAAGATGCCTGGACTTCAACTCCCAGAATTCCCCAGCCAGCGAATGCTGGCTGGGGAATTCTGGGAGTTGAAGTCCAGGCATCTTCAAGTTGCCAAGGTTGAGAAACACTGTGCTAGTCGTTCCCAACTTTAGGGGGCGGTGCTCATCTCCGTTTCAGCGCTGTCCGAGGATGTCTCCGTGGCCGGCATGACTCAAAGCCAAAGGCCCACGGAACGCTGTTCCCTTCCCGCCAAAGGTGGTTCCTATTTTTCCACTTGCATTTTTTACGTGCTTTCGAACTGCTAGGTTGGCAGAAGCTGGGACAAGTCACGGGAGCTCACTCCGTTACGCGGCGCTAGGGATTCGAACCACTTTCTGATCGACAAGCTCAGCATCTTAGCCACTGAGCCACTGCCTCCCTATCTACCCGGTAGACTCTCCCAACTCACTGAGTCTTCTCTTGCTTTCTTGGACAAGAGAGAAGTCCACCTCCTTTTGGATATAACAGAACTTCAGAAACCTTGTTTTCATTTCTTCCTTAAATCTTCACTTCTTGCAGGTTAAACTCTCCCTGTATATGGGATCCTAGGTGCTCTCTGAGCTTGGTGGCTTTCTTGCAGATGTTTCATGACCCAACTAGGTAACATCATCAAGCCTAGAAGGGAGTGGGGTTTATTCTCTGTTTATATACAGTAATAGGCTACTGTGAGCGATTAAGATCAAAGGCCTGGAGAACAAAACCTATGAAGAATGGCTGCAGGAGTTGGGTTTAGTTAGTCCGTGGCACGACAAAACCGCGGTCCACTAAAGCGCGCCCAATTAAAGCGCGTACCTGACGTCATCAGCAGCGCGACAACAGCGACCGCGGAGAAAAAAGGGCGCTTTAAAAAGCGCTTTGAAAGCAAGCCGATTCACGTTAAGGTAAGGGTTAGGTTTAGGTTTAGGTTTAGGTTTAGGTTTAGGTTAAGGGTTAGGGTTAGGGTTAGGTTAAGGGTTAGCGTTAGGTTAAGGGTTAGCGTTAGGTTAAGGGTTAGGTTTAGGGTTAGGTTTCGGGGGGTTAGGTTTAGGTTTAGGGGTTAATTTTAGCTTTAGCGCTCACAGTGTGCTTTTTTCGTCGCGCTGTGATGACGTCAGGTACGCGGTTTCGTCAAGCGCGCTTTAGTCGACCGCGGTTTTGTGGTGGAACCAGTTAGTCTACAGAAAAGAAGAATTGGGGGGTGACATGATAGTAGGGTTGTAGTATTTGAGGAGTTGCCACAAAGAAGAGGGGTCAGCTTATTTTCCAAAGCACCAGAAGGCAAAACAAGAAACAATGGATGGAAACTAGTCAAGGAGAGAAGCAACTGGAATTAAGGAGAAGCTTCTTAACGGCGAAGGCAATTAACCAGTGGAACAGAAGTTGACAACAGAGGTTGTGGGTGCCCCATCACTGGAGGTTTTTAAGAAGAGACTAGACAGTCCTTTATCTGAAATAGTATAGGTTCTCCAGCTTGAGCAGGGGGCTGGACTAGGAGACCTCCAAGGTCCCTTCCAGCTCATTCATTCTAAAATAATAATGTGTATACAGGAAGCAAACTCCAGTCCCTTTTAGGACTGATAATATTAGCTGGTTGCAAGAAAACCACCAAGCTCAGAGAGCACCAAGGACCCCACAGTCCTCCCCTCCTCTGTGCCACCCCCCCCCCCCACTCCCTTCAAGCACTGATGTTACCTTGTTGGGTCATGAGTTGTCTGCAAGAAAACCACCCAGCTCAGAAAATACCAAAGGCCCCACAATTCAACCCTAAACTGCAATTATTCTATTGGTTGACACTACCGGTTCAGTGGGCATTGGTTGGTGGGCATGATTTGGTGGGTGTGGCAGGGGGAGGATGCTGCAAAATCTCCATTCCCTTCCCACTCCAAGGGAAGGATAATGCAAAATCCCAATTCCCTCCCCACTCCAGGGGAAGGATACTGCAAAATCTCCATTCCCTCCCCACTCCAGGGGAAGGATACTGCAAAATCTCCATTCCCTCCCCACTCCACAGGAAGGATACTGCAAAATTTCCATTCCCTCCCAACTCCAGGGGAAGGATACTGCAAAATCTCCATTCCCTCCCAACTCCAGGGGAAGGATACTGTAAAATCTCCATTCCCTCCCCACTCCAGGGGAAGGATACTGCAAAATCTCCATTCCCTCCCAACTCCAGGGGAAGGATACTGTAAAATCTCCATTCCCTCCCCACTCCACGGGAAGGATACTGCAAAATCTCCATTCCCTCCCAACTCCAGGGGAAGGATACTGCAAAATCTCCATTCCCATCCCACTCCAGGGGAAGGATACTGCAAAATCTCCATTCTCTCCCCACTCCAGGGGAAGGATACTGCAAAATCTCCATTCCCTCCCCACTCCAGGGGAAGGATACTGCAAAATCTCCATTCCCTCCCCACTCCACGGGAAGGATACTGCAAAATTTCCATTCCCTCCCAACTCCAGGGGAAGGATACTGCAAAATCTCCATTCCCTCCCAACTCCAGGGGAAGGATACTGTAAAATCTCCATTCCCTCCCCACTCCAGGGGAAGGATACTGCAAAATCTCCATTCCCTCCCAACTCCAGGGGAAGGCTACTGTAAAATCTCCATTCCCTCCCCACTCCAGTGGAAGGATACTGCAAAATCTCCATTCCCTCCCCACTCCACGGGAAGGATACTGCAAAATCTCCATTCCCTCCCCACTCCAGGAGAAGGATACTGCAAAATCTCCATTCCCTCCCAACTCCAGGGGAAGAATACTGTAAAATCTCAATTCCTTCCCCACTCCAAAGGAAGGATACTGCAAAATCTCCATTCCCTCCCCAATCCAGGGGAAGGATACTGCAAAATCTCAATTCCCTCCCCAATCCAGGGGAAGGATTCTGGAAAATCCCCATTCCCACCCCACTCTAGAACCAGCCAGAGGTGGAACTTGCCAGTTCTCTGAACTACTCAAAATTTCTGCTACTGGTTCTCCAGAACCTGCTGAATTTCACCCCTGGTTGACACTCTAATCTGCGATTGTCCGGAGCCTTCACGTCCGTCTCTCTTTTCCGCAGTTTATCGCAAGCAGCATGCTTATGATCGGTATCCTTGCCATCCACGATCGGAAGAATGCCGGAGCCCTGCCGGGCACCAATGCCTTAATCACTGGGCTGTTGGTCGTGGTCATTGGCATGTCTATGGGGATGAACACCGGCTACGCCATCAACCCTTCCAGGGACCTACCTCCTCGGATTTTCACTGCCCTCGCGGGATGGGGCTTAGAGGTGTTTCGGTGAGTTGGTGGACCCAATTTAGTTTACCGATGAGACGGACTATGACACGGACTTCAAAGTTGACACACGTGGACTTCAATTCCCATAATTCCCGTTAGCTATGCTGGGCTTGGGAATGCTGGGAGTTCAAGGGGCAAAGATTGAGGCAACCTCAAGGTTGAGGTACATATGTGGACTTCAACTCCCAGAATTCCTCAGTCAGCCATGTTGGGCAGGGAATTCTGGGAGTTGAAGTCCACACATCAAGTGGCCAAGGTTGAGATACATATGTGGACTTCAAATCCCAGAATTCTCCATTCAGCCATGTTGGGCAGGGAATTCTGGGAGTTGAAGTCCACACATCAAGTGGCCAAGGTTGAGATACATATGTGGACTTCAAATCCCAGAATTCTCCATTCAGCCATGTTGGGCAGGGAATTCTGGGAGTTGAAGTCCACACATCAAGCGGCCGAGGTTGAGATATGTTGCCTTTAGGGTCAACTGCTAATCTGGGCCCCCTTTCTCCTTCAGAGCAGGCAACTGTTGGTGGTGGGTGCCGATGTTGGCTCCGACGCTCGGATGCCTCCTTGGGATATTCATCTACAACATCCTGATCGACTTCCACAATCGCCCCTCGTCGGATCCAGAACCTTCGAAGCAAGACCCGGAGGCCGAGTTGTCTCCCATGTGACCAGACAGGGCTGTTTTGAGAGGATGATGGTTTTGGGGACACCTGAACATGTTTTCCTCCCTAGTCCTCAAGGAAGAGAATACAGGACATCCTTTTGGGAAGACTGGGAGGAGAACGATGGAGTCCATCAACTCCTAGGGAGTGGCCCCCTTGCTCGACGTGGAGACATCTGCCCACCTAGAAGACCTGCTTTGACCAGGGATGGAAACTAGACATTAAAGAGACTTAGTAAAAAAAATAAAATCTACTTGGTAATATTAGTGGTGGAGACAAGAACGGGCACCCATGTTCCATGGGGAATCCATCCCTGTTCATTTCTGGTCACAAACCAGCCGAGATCCTCATCACTTTTAACAGAGTTGGAAGGGACCTTGCAGGTCATCTAGTCCAACCCTCTTGCCCAAGCAGGAGACCCTACATCTGCCTCTACCTAGGATTGAACACACAACCTCCTGATTTGTGAGGCGAGAGCTTCACCTCCATGCCGCATCTTTGGAACCCAGGGTTGCTTCGGGCCAGCAGGGTGAGACAATCCGGCTGAGGCCAAGACCACAACTACCCCCGTCCCAGAGGCCGGGAGATGGCTTTCCTCTACTCCCGGGACCATCGTCCCCAGCAGGCTGCAACCTCTGTAAACATCTCGGCCTGTAGGGTTAGGCCAACCGGCTGGTTGCAGCTGAAGAGTTTTGGAGGGCACAAGGTTTGAGGAATGGTGCTCTGCCAGCCCAGTACTGGAAGGGAGGGAGGGAGGAAGGAAAGAAGGGACCTGGGAGGGAGGAGAGAAGGAAGAAAGGAGGAAGGAAAAAAGGGGAGGAGGATGGAAGAAAGGAAGCAGGAAAGGAAAGAGGTAGGAAGGAAGGGAGAGAAAAAGAGAAAAAGGAATTAAAAGTGAGAAAGAGAAGTTGGGAGGAGGGAGGGAGGAAAGAAAGAAAGAAAAAGGAAGGAAGAGGAAGGAAGGAATAGGAGGTAGGAGGTAAGGAAGGGAAGAAGCAAAAAAAGAAGAAGGGAGAAATGAAGGAAGAAGAGAAAGAGAGTGGGGTGGGAGAAGGAAGGAAGGAAAGAAAGGGAGAGAGGGAGGATGGAAGGAAGAAGGGAGAAATATGGAAGAATGGAAGGGAAAATGTGAGTAAAGGAAGAAAGGGAGAAATATGGAAGAGAAAAAATGTGAGTGAATGTGGGAAGGAATGAAAGAAGGATGGAAGGGAGGAAAAAGGGAGAAATGTGGAAGAATGAAGGAAAAAATGTGAATGTGGGAAGGAAGAAAAGAAGGATGGAAGGAAGGAAAAAGGGAGAAATATGGAAGAATGGAAGAGAAAAAAATGGGAGTGAATGTGGGAAAGGAAGGAAGGATGGAAGGAAGAAATATGGAAGAATGGAAGGGAAAAATATGAGGGAAGGGAGGGAGGGAAAAATACGGGAGGGAAAAAATGTGAGTGAATGTGGGAAGGAATGAAAGAAGGATGGAAGGAAGAAGGGAGAAATGTAGAAGAATGGAAGAGAAAAAATGTGAGTGAATGTGGGAAGGAATGAAAGAAGGATGGAAGGAAGGAAGGAAAAAGGGAGAAATATAGAAGAGAAAAAAATGTGAGTGAATGTGGGAAAGGAAGGGGGGAGAAATATGAAAGAGAAAAAATGTGAGTGAATGTGGGAAGGAATGAAAGAAGGATGGAAGGAAGGAAAAAGGGAGAAATATGAAAGAGAAAAAATGTGAGTGAATGTGGGAAGGAATGAAAGAAGGATGGAAGGAAGGAAAAAGGGAGAAATATAGAAGCATAGAAGAGAAAAAATGTGAGTGAATGTGGGAAGGAATGAAAGAAGGATGGAAGGAAGGAAAAAGGGAGAAATATGGAAGAGAAAAAATGTGAATGAATGTGGGAAGGAATGAAAGAAGGATAAAAGGAAGGAAAAAGGGAGAAATATAGAAGAGAAAAAAATGGGAGTGAATGTGGGAAAGGAAGGAAGGGAGGAATATGGAAGAATGGAAGAGGAAAAATATGGGAAGGAAGGATGGAAGGCTCTTTTATACTCCTAAGCCTACTTGGGGGGTGGGGGGGGGAGACGTGTCCTATCCAGAGACAGAAAAGGGGTGAAAGATTGGGAGAAAACCCATTTTGTGCCAGTCCAGTTTTCCTGCCCCACAACCGTTTTGGGGGGAGAGGGGGCGGCGTGTCATAAAATACAGAAAATTGTGGACTTCCAAGTGTAACCATCCAAATTTGCAAGTACAGAGAGTCCTCGGGTTATGACAATTGAGCCCAAAATTTTGAGGGTTGCTAATTGAGAAATTTCCTTGCCACAGTTGTTAAGTGAATCCTCGCAGTTGTTAAGCAAGGTAGTCCTCAACTTACAAGAGTTTGCTTAGCGAGGGCTCAAAGTTACAACGGCACTGAAAAAAAGTGACCTATGACCATTTTTCACACTTACGACCATTGCAGCATCCCTGTGGTCACATGATCAAAATCCAGACGCTTGGCAGCTGACTCGCATTTATGACGGTCGACGTGTCCTGGGGTCACGTGATCCCCTTGCGATCTTCTGACAGATGAAGTCCATGGGGAAGCTGGATTCACTTAACGACCATGTGACTAAAAACCACAGTGCTTCACTTAACAACCGTGGCGAGAAAGGTCGTAAAATGGAGCAAAATCCACTTCGTCAATTTCTCACTTAGCCACGTAAACCTCGAGTTCAATTCTAGTCATAAGCCAGGGACTCCCCGTAACATGGTCGTTAAGCGAATCTGGCCTTGACTTTGCTTCACAAAATGGGATGAGGTGACCCCAAGAATGCTGCAACCGTCATAACTGTGAGTCAGTTGCCAAGTGCCTGAATTTTAATCACACGATCCTGTGGAGACACCACAACGGCCGCCAGCGCGAAAAACAGTCATACGTCACTTTCCGGTGCTGTTACAAGCGACCGACGGTCATAGGAGCCGAGGTGGCGCAGTGGTTAGAGTGCAGCACTGCAGGCTACTTCAGCTGACTGCAGTTCTGCAGTTCGGCTGTTCAAATCTCACCGGCTCAGGGTTGACTCAGCCTTCCATCCTTCCGAGGTGGGTGAAATGAGGACCCGGATTGTTGTTGGGGGCAATATGCTGACTCTGTAAACCGCTTAGAGAGAGCTGGAAGCCCTATGAAGCGGTATATAAGTCTAACTGCTATTGCTATTCAGCGTGGCAAAACAATCGCAGATCCCTTTTTGTTCAGGGCCGTCGTAACTGTGAACAGCTGCTAAGCGAACTGTTGCAAGTTACGGGCTGCGTGGATTCGCTTAGCAACCGTGGCGAGGAAGGTTCGTAAAACGGGACAAAGAGCCCCCTCGCCAAATTTCTCCGTGGCGAATGCCGGTTCGCCTCCCAGCAGGGGTTGGATCAGAAATCCGTGCAAATAGGGGAACGAACGCATTAAAAAGACCCCTTTCCCCCCACCCTTTGTTGAGTTGTTTGCAGGCATACCCCCCCCCACCCCACCCAAAAAAAAACACCAGCCAGGGGTTCAAATCAAGTCAATAAATAATTCAGCAATAAATATGAAGCCCTGCAGAGGCAAAAGGGAAGGCTGGGCGACTGGGGGAGAGGGTTGTGGTGGTGTGAGGATGGGTGGGGGTGGGGGGGTCCAGAGGGAGCTCAAGGCTGCGTCTCCCGTCTTTTTGACAAGCTCCCAGCCTGCGAAGTGGTCCGGGGCGACCCTCCCGCCGCCGGGTTCTTCTGGGAGGCGGCGGCCTGGGTGGGGGGCCTCTTCTTCACCAGGGAGGCCTTGTTCTTGTTGCGGAAAACCTTGTTGGGGTCCAGCTTGTTGACGACGGAGGCCTCGTCCGCTTCCCACAGCTGCTCCGTGTGGACCGTGATGGGCTTGTACATGTTGAACCATTGCTGGAGGAGGGAGGGAGAAGAGAGTTAGGCGGGCCGGGGGGCTGGGGAGGGGGTGGGGGAGCAGGGAGGGGAAGGGGAGCAGGGGAAACTTTGTCTCCCCTGGAGCTTTCTGGGCATGGCTGTTTTTCCTGCAGG
Source organism: Thamnophis elegans (assembly GCF_009769535.1). Classification (NCBI taxonomy): domain Eukaryota; kingdom Metazoa; phylum Chordata; class Lepidosauria; order Squamata; family Natricidae; genus Thamnophis; species Thamnophis elegans. Next base: position 148,131,442 of record NC_045543.1, on the reverse strand, counting down.
CGTTTCATGACCCAACTAAGTAACGTCATCAGCGCTGGAAGAGGGGCGGGTTTGTGGAGAGGAAGAGGACTCTGGGGTCCTTGGTGCTCTCTGAGCTTGGGGGTTTTCTTGCAGACGTTTCATGACCCAAACTAGGTAACATCATCAGTGCTAGAAGGGAGAGAGGAGGAGGATGGGAGGAAGAGGAAGGGAGGAGGAGGAGGAGAAAAATGGGAGGAAGAGGAAGAGGAGGAGGAAAAGAGGAAGAAGAGAAGAATGGGAGGAGGAAGAAGAAGAGGAGGATGGGAGGAGGAAGATGGAAGGGAGGAGGAGGAGATGGGAGGAGGAGGAAGAAGAGGAAGAGGGGGAGGGAGGAGGAGGAGGAAGAGGAGAAGGACTCTGGGGTCCTTGGTGCTCTCTGAGCTTGGGGGTTTTCTTGCAGATGTTTCATGACCCAAACTAGGTAACATCATCAGTGCTAGAAGGGAGAGAGGAGGAGGATGAGGAAGAGGATGGGAGGAGGAAGGAGGATGGGAGGAAGAGGAAGGGAGGAGGAGGAGATGGGAGGAGGAGAAAGAGAAGAATGGGAGGAGGAGGAAGAAGAGGAAGAGGAGGAGGAGGAAAAGAGGAAGAGAAGAAGGGGAGGAGGAAGAAGGGGAGGAGGATGGGAGGAGGAAGAGGAAGGGAGGAGGAGATGGGAGGAGGAGGAAGAAGAGGAAGAGGGGAAGGGAGGAGGAGGAAAAGAGGAGGAGGAAGAGGAAGAAAAGAAAGAGGAGAATGGGAGAAGGAGTAATAAGAGGAGGAGGATGGGAGGAGGAAGAGGAAGGGAGGAGGAAGAGATGGGAGGAGGAGGAAGAAGAGGAAGAGAAGGAGGGAGGAGGAAGAGAAGAATGGGAGGAGGAGGAAGAAGAGGAAGATGGGAGGAGGAGGAAGAGGAGGATGGATGCTCCCTGAGCTTGGGTCAAAACAGACAAAGCTTTCCCCTGACAGAACAATTAACCAGGGGAACATCTTCCCACCAGGAGTGGTGAGTGCTCCATCACTGGAGGTTTTTAAGAAGAGCCTGGACAGCCATCGGTCTACCATGGTGTAGGATCTCCGGCTTGAGCAGGGGGCTGGACTAGAAGACCTCCAAGGCCATTCCCGGCTCTTGTCCTTCTGTATTCAGCCTCCGAGGGCAGATTGGCAGCTCCAACCAGGCTTCCCAAGAAGGGAGGCCCCGCTCTCACCTTGGCCTGGGGGCTGAGGCCGTAGCCGGTGAAGAAGTATTGCCACTGGGGGAGCCCCAGGTGGGTGATCATAAGCCGGTAGTAAGCGATGAAGGAGCTGGTGAGGAAGTGCCAGTAAAGGGCTCGGTCCAGGAACCAGATTTCCGATGCTGGGCTGGGAACTAAGGTGAAGGAGACAGAAGAGAAGGCCAAGAGTTAGGAAAACGGGTCGAAAAATCTTTTCTTCCTGCAGCAAAACTTCACTGCCTCCATTCAGACATTCCAGCCTGTTTCCCTGCCAGCTCACGAATGCAAATGCAGAATATCTGCTGTGTTCTGACCCAGCTGCTCAAACACGGCAAACCCTCTGATGTGAACTCAAACGATTCCTTGATTAGAAGCGCCAGCAGCCCCGGCAAAAGGTTTCATTCGCAGGCTAACAAGTCTGTCCATCTGGGGGATGAATAATTGTCTGCCACACTTACTCATCTCTGCCCTCTTCCTTTTATCCCCAGAGCTCAGGTGGGGCTTTGCTAGCAGCAGTGGCTCTTCCGTCCTAAGGACTGGCCCATAGATTTCCACTGCTCTCCTCTCCTCTGGCTTCTGGGCATTCGCGCGTCAGGCAATGGACTCAGCTGTTCCTCCTCTTCCTCATCAGCCACCTCCAGACCTGGGGGCGGTTGACTCTCCATCTGAGGGTTGACGGACGGCCCAGGCTCCAACCCCCCCCTCCTTCCCCTCAGAGCTCTCAGGTTGCCTTGATGCTAATCTTGACTCCCATGCCTCCTCCTCCGCCTCCCCCTCTGATTCGGCTTCTATTGTGGCTGACCGGCCACAACAATTTGGCTGAGTTAACTGAAATTTGGTTCGTTAGGAGTGAAAAATCTCTCTAGGAGGCAGTGAGTTCTAGTTCCATCTTAGGGATGAAATCCGGGTGGGTGACTGAACCAATCACCAGCAGACTGTGAATTCTAGTCCCGCCTTAGGCATGAATGTTGGTTGCGTAACCTTAGGCCAGTCATACTGTCAGTCCAATCTACCTCACAGGGTTGTCATCGTGGGGAGCTGGAGGAAGATATGTTGGATATGTTTGACAGCCTGAGTTATTTGTAAAAACAATAAAGGCAGGAGATAACCAACTAACTAACTAACACACCTACCTAAATTAACTAACCAACCAACCAATCTACCTAAACTAACTTACTAACCTAAACTAACTTAACTAACCAACCAAACTACCTAAACTAACCTACCTACCTAAAGTAACTAACCAACCTGCCTAAATTAACTAACTAACCAACCATTCTACCTAAACTAACTTACTAACTAACCTAAACTAACTAAACTAACCAACCAAACTACCTAAACTAACTAACCTACCTAAATTAACTAACCAACCTAAACTAACTAGCCTACATACCTACCTAAACTAACCAATGTACCTAAACTAACTAACCAACCTAAACTAACTAACCAACCTACCTAAATTAACTAACTAACCAACCAAATTACCTAAACTAACTTACTATCCAACCTAAACTAACTTAACTAACCAAACTACCTAAACTAACTAATGTACCTAAATTAACTAACTAGCCTAAACTAACTAACCTACATACCTACCTAAACTAACAAACCAACCTACCTAAACTAACTAACCTAAACTAACTATCCAACCTACCTAAATTAACTAACCAACCTACCTAAACTAACTTACTAACTAACCTATATTAACTTAACTAACCAACTACCTAAATTAACCTAACCTACCTAAATTAACTAACCAACCTAAACTAACCTACATACCTACCTAAACTAACCAACCAAGGTACCTACCTACTTATCTAAACTAACTTAACTAAGGGCATGTCCACCTTCCCCAAAACTGGCCAGCCAATCAGACCCATAGAATTTCCCACCTTGTCTCCCTCAACGTCCGTAAAGGTCTCGGCTTCCCCAGTGGAACCCTCATGACTTGTCAAGGACCCCACAATAAGGGTTGAAAATAAACCATGATTCTTCTCACTGCTGTGCTGTTTCTGAAAACTGTCAAGTTCGGACCCAGCCTTGACCACGATTTGTGGCTTAGGTTAGCAGTGCTCCGATTCATCCAACACTGAAACCCAGAAGCCGTGGTTTACAAACCACGACGGTTACGTTCGCAATGCCGATTTAGATCCCGGTTGGTGAACGTACAGGGGGGGTTGTTCTTGTAGACGAGGCAGACTTTCCCGTTGCCTGCACAGGAGTCCAATTCGAATATCAGACACCGGGCGTCCAGGTGAGGCCTCTTCGGTTGCTCCTTGTTACCTGTGGGAGAAACAGCCAAGAAAACTGTCAAGAGTTTTGGAACATTTGAAGCCCATGTCCAGGATCCGTCTGTGTGTGGTGGCTCTTGATGCACTGACTCCAGCCTCAGTCCACTCCTTGTGAAATCCCCCAACACTTTTGAATGGCCTTTCCTGACAATCCTCTCCAGGCTGCGGTCATCCCTGCTGCTTGTGCACCTTTTTCTTCCACACTTTCCCCTTCCACATAACTTTCTATTAATGTGCTTTGATACAGCACTTTGGGAACATCCAACTTCTTTTGCAATTACCTTTTGAGGCTTTCCCTCCTTATGGAGGGTGTCAATGATGGTTTTCTGCACAACTGTCAGGTCAGCAGTCTTTCCCATGATTGGGAGTCCTACTGAACCAGGCTGAGAGACCATTTAACACCCTTTGCAGGTGTTATGGCTTAATTAGCTGATTAGAGTGGGACACTTTGAGCCTAGAATATTGCACCTTTTCACAATATTCTGATTTTCTGAGATGGTGGATTTGGGGTTTTTATGAGCTGTAAGCCATAATCATCACAATTATGACAAATCACGGCTTGAACTATCTTGCTTTGCATGTAATGAGTCTTAGCTCATATATTAGTTTCACCTTTTAAGTTGCATTACTGAAATAAATGAACTTTTGCACGATATTCTAATTTTTGGAGTTTAGGCAGTTACATTAACCTCTAAGCCACAAGCTCTCCCCCCTTATCAGCTGAGCCAAGGAAATGATTAAGTGTTATGTCAAAGCCCCTGGTATGCCCAAATATGGCAGGGAGTATACTGCTCCCCTTTTCCTTGCCACCAGAAGTAGAGGATGCTCCATCACTGGAGTTCCAAAGGTCCTTCTTTTCAACAGGCAACTGGGCTTTCTTGTTTTTTCTTTGAAGATGTTTCGATTCACATCCAAGAAGCTTCTTCGGCTCTGACTGGATGGAGGGGAAGGGAAGGATTTTATATTCCTTGCAGACAGCTGGTCATTGGCCTCCTTTCAGAGGGTCGTTGAGGTCACTTGGAGGTTCGTCTGTAGTCTTCAGGTTCACCTGAGTCATTTGCACTACTACTAGATGACCTCGGAGGTCATCTAGTCTAACCCCTTGCTCGTGTTCGAGCAGGAGACCCTTATAGCAGTGGTTCTCAACCTGTGGGCCGGGACCCCTTTGGGGGTCGAACGACCCTTTCACAGGGGTCGCCTAAGACCATCGGAAAACACATTATTTTCGATGGTCTTAGGAACCGAGACACCAATTTTATGGTTGGGGGTCACCACAACATGAGGAACTGTATTAAAGGGGTCGCGGCATTGGGAAGGCAAGTGGTTGCCCAATCTCTTTTTAAAAGCCTCCAGTGGTGGACCATCCACAACATCTGGAGGCAACGTGATTGTGCTGATGCTATGTATTATCATATATGGTGGACTTGTAAAAAAAAGTCAAAGCTTTTTGGATAAAAATATGGTGGATTATTCAAAATATTCTTTTTTTTATTAAACATTTTTGAAAAAAAAACACAAACTTTTACAAATGTTTAGTTCCCACCCTCCACCCTCCCCACCAAACTCCCCCTCCCCCCCCCCGATTTCCCAGAACCAATACAGGGTATAAATCTTTAACGAAGAGAATCTAAGGTACAATTTAAAAAAAAAAAAAAGATGGTGAACAACATATTTCCATTGAACTCTAGCTCCTCCTTGCTGGACTAACTCTGAATAATTTATAATTCCTAATCTCTAATCGTAAACTATCTGGAGTTTCTTAGTCCCATATTTGTTTTGAGTACAATCTTTTCCACTCCAATTTGTACCTCTCGTTTGAATGGTCCTTAAGATTTGCAGATATTTCGGCCATCTCTGCTAAGTTTGTTACTTTCAATGTCCATTCTTGAATAGTAGGCAAATCTTCCTTCTTCTAGTATTGCGCCACCAACAATCTAGCTGCAGTTATTAAATGCAATATCAGATTAATCTCTACAACTGTACAATCAGTAATTATGCCTAACAGAAATAACTGAGGGGTAAACTTTATCCTTTTTTAAAGAACATTTTGCATAACCCACCATATTTTAATCCAAAATGCTTTAACCTTTTTGCAAGTCCACAATATATGAAAATATGTAGCATCCATACACTCACATCTCCAGCATTTAGGTTGTAAGTTCGGATACATAGAAGCCATTTTTTTATGATCTAGATGCCATCTATAAAACATAGAAATTTTCTCTCAAATTTTCTTAAATATTAAATATTTAAATATTCTTAAAAAGAGGATAAAGGTTACTCCTCAGTTATTCTTGCTAGATATAATTACAGACTGTACAGTTATAGAGACTAACTTGATTCTGAATTTAACAACGGCAGCAAGAGTGTTGGTGGCGCAGTACTGGAAGAAGGAAGAATTGCCTACTAGTCAAGAATGGACATTAAAAGTAACAAACTTAGCGGAGATGGCTAAAATATCAGCATATCTCAAAGACTATTCAGATGAGAAATACAAGCTGGAATGGAGAAGATGGATTTATTATATTCAAAATAAATATGATAGCTTATGAATGAATGAAGAAGGAATGTTACAACTTATCTAAAGTTAGCTTTACAAAAGGGGAGTTAAAGTATAAGTGAAGGTACGATGCTAAAGTTAGTTTATTTTAGTGTATGATTGTTAAATGTTTATACCCTGTATTTTGCTCTGGGAGGTTAGGGGAGGGGAGGTGGGGGGGGGAAGTGAGATTGGAGGGGAGGGAGGGAAGGGGAAAGGTATATAATTGTAAAACTTATTAAAACTTTTAATAAAAAATAAATAAATAAAAGCCTCCAGTGGTGGAGCAGCCACAACTTCTGGAGGCAACTTCTGTTCCCCTGGTTGATTGTCCTCACTGTTAGAAAATTTCTGCTTAATTCCAGATTGCGTCTTTCCTCGATTAGTTTCCATCCTTTGTTTCTTGCTCTGCTTTTCAGGTGCCTTTATATAAAAATAATAAAAGTGGGATAAAAATCTAATCTAATAATACTAAATAACCTTTGTCCTAAAGAGCTTTTGATCTTTGTGTCAGCTTTGTCAGCTATGACCAGGGGGGCATTTGCCCAGGTTCGCCTGGTGCACCAGTTGCGACCCTACCTGAACCGGGAGGCCCTCACAACAGTCACTCGTGCCCTTGTGACCTCTAGGCTGGAGTACTGCAATGTGCTCTACATGGGGCTGCCCTTGAAGAGCATCCGGCGACTTCAGCTAGTCCAGAATGCGGCCGCGCGAGTGATTGTGGGTGCACCTCGGTTCACCCACATAACACCTATCCTCCGCGAGCTGCGCTGGCTACCTGTCGATCTCCGGGTGCGCTTCAAGGTGCTACTTGCCACCTATAAAGCCCTTCATGGTAGTGGGTCTGGATACTTGAGAGACCGCCTCCTGCCAATTACCTCCTCGCGACCAATTAGATCACATAGATTAGGCCTCCTCCGGATTCCATCTGCCAGTCAGTGTCGACTGGCAACCACGCGGAGGAGAGCCTTCTCGGTTGTAGCTCCGACCCTTTGGAACGATCTCCCCGTGGAGATTCGTACCCTCACCACCCTCCAGACCTTCCGCGCAGCCCTTAAAATCTGGCTATCCCGTCAGGCCTGGGGCTAAAGATTGTAATCCATCCCCACCCGAATGGTATGAATGTTGTGTTCTTTTTAATTATGTATTGTGCTTATGTGTCATTGTTTGTATCCCCCTTTCCCTATGAGTTGTAAGCCGCCCTGAGTCCCCCCTGGGAAAAGGGCGGCCTATAAATAAACTTTTCCAATTCCAATTCCAATTCCAAAGGGAGTGGAGATCTTATAAATGTCTCTCTCGCTCTCTCTTTCTCCCTGTGTGTATGTGTTTGTGTGTGTGCATGCATACCTTCCTCCTCGTCAGAGTCCTCCAGGTCAGCCAGAGTTGGCGCACTGGGCAAAGTGTAGGCCGGTGAAACGGTAAGCCGGTTCAGTTTGGAGATGCTGTTAATCGTCATGCAGCCCAGGGAAACTGGGTTATCTTAAAAGAGGAAAGAACCTGGTTTGTGCAATATGCAACAGCCAAACCTTAAATCCCAAACATGTTAAGAGACTCCACACACCCACTCCACGGTCGGATGAGGAGAGCACCTCTTTCTCCTTCTGCCCTGGCCACTTTTTACAGAGGCACAATTGAGAGTGTTTTAACAAACTGCATCTCTCTTTGGTTTGGTGGCCGCAGCGCCTCAGATAGAAAGTCCCTACAGAGAGTGGTGAGGACAGTGGAGATGATTATAGGAAACTCACTTCCCGTTATTCAGGATGCTGCTTTATAAGCGCTGTGTGCTTAGAGCTCGAATCATCGTTGGAGACCCCCAGACACCCACTTCACGGTCTGATTCGGTTGCTCCCCTCTGGGAGGAGGTTTCGAAGGATTTCTAGGAGGAGGTGCAGCTTCTATAACAGCTTTGGTCCCTCTGTCATCGGTCTGGTAAACTCTCAAAATTCGTTTTTCTTGGCACCTGCATCCAAACTAGACTGTGTTGCTTCTCTGTGTCACAGAATATAGGTGGGGTATATGCATAATTTTGCTATGTATTTATTTATTTTGGAGTTAGTGACCCTTTGAGAGCTGCATGCAACAAAATTTCGTTTTAATATGTGGGCCGATTCGTGTACATTCAAAGTGACCATAAAGTTATTCTCAGTTCTAAAGTAAGATCCCCCAGGATTATTTCGCTCTTGAATGCATTGCATTTTCTCAAAAATAAAAGGAGGGGAGCATGAAATTTAACCGAAAGAAACAGAACGATTCATCTTAGGACCCCTTGCTTAGTAAATTAGGATGGACCCCCCACAAAAGGCACAGGAAGTCCTTGACCTATAACAGTTCATTTAGTGACAATTCGAAGTTACAACACTGAAAAAAGCGACTCTGGGCCGTTTTGCACATGGATGACCGTCGCAGCCCCTGGGACATGTGATATATATTCGGACGCTTGACATCTGACTCCCATTTGTGACGGTCTGCAGAGTCCCAGGGGATCATGTGATCACCCTTTGCGACCTTCTGACAAGCCAAGTCCGTGAGGAAACAGGATTCGCTTAACGACCGTGTGACTCATTTAACCACTGCAGGGATTCAGTTAAAAAAATGTGGAAAGGAAAGTCGAAACACGGAGCAAAATTCACATCACAAATGTCTCACTTAGCAACGTAGATTTTGGGCTCAATTGTGGTCATAAGTCCAGAACTACTTGTACTTATGACCCAGTTCTGACGTTATCAAGTGACCATTATTTGACGTCCTCGGCAACCTGCCTGCATTTGTGGTTCTTTGCGGGGCCCCATGAACACAATTTATGAAAGTTTTGCCAAAAAACCACATTTACTTCTGGTTTTCTGCAAAAATGTCCCACAGCGAACGATGAAACCCATCGTTTGTTGCTTAACAAAGCAGTCAACCATGTGTCCGACCTTGTTTTACGGCAGTCATTAAGCGCCTCACCATAGTCTTTAGTGAGTTGCTAGGCCAACTGTGGACTCAATTAATGACCACTGGCGATTTGCTTAAGGACCACAGCAAGAAAAAGCTCATAATACAGGTCATCTTCGAGTTACAACCCCCATTGAGCCCGGAATCTCCATGGCTGAGCAGCACCGTTGTTAAGTGAGTTCTGCCCCATTTTACGACATTTCTTGCCACAGTCGTTAAGCGAATCGCTGCAGTTGTCAAGTTAGTCACAATGGTCGTTAAGCGAATCCGGCTTCCCCAGGGACTTGTCAGGAGGTTGCAAAAGGGGATCATGTAACTGCAATCGTCATAAAGATGAACCCTTTGGCAAGCGCCGAAATTTTGATGATGCGACCACCCAATGGTCGTAAGTGTGAAAAACGGTCATCGGTCCCCCTTTTTTTTCAGTGTTGTTGTGATTTCCAAACCGTCACTCAACAGATGGTTGTAAGTCGAGGACTACCTGTAATCAGGTCTGGCACAACGTGACTCGCTTTACGACTGATAGGACCTTAGTGGGTAAGCTGCATTACGGCTGTAAGCCGAGGACTACCTGTAGTTTTTTCCAACATGGGAGCAGAAATATACTTCCTTGAATTAGAATGACAGAATCAAAAGGGCGGGATGGGGACCTTGGAGGTCCTCTAGTCCAACCCGCTGCGTAAGCAATGAGTTGTTCTTCCATAACGGACAATCGAAAACCTCGAGGAGATGGAGGTCCAAATAGATCAATGACCTGGGATCGAGAAGGGGGCCGGAGACCCTTACCATCAAACTTGACGTTCCAGGTCATTCGGAAACCGTCGGTCATGAGGTAAAAATTCTTCAGATCTTCCGGTAGGACGCAGGCGTTTTTCTGCAAGCGAAGAGGAAGGGAGAGGGACGAGAACAGAAAGCTGTTAGGATTAAGAAATGGCGTCCTGCGGCCAACACACCAGGGAAAAGTCAGGTGTAGACAATAGCAATAGCAGTTAGACTTATATACTGCTTCATAGGGCTTTCAGCCCTCTCTAAGCGGTTTACAGAGTCAGCATATCGCCCCCAACAACAATCCGGGTCCTCATTTCACCCACCTCAGAAGGATGGAAGGCTGAGTCAACCTTAAGCCGGTGAGATTAGAACCGCTGAACTGCAGATAGCAGTCAGCTGAAGTGGCCTGCAGTACTGAACCCTAACCACTGCGCCACCTCGGCTCAAGGTTGGAAAAGGAGGATAACACTTAACAGTAGTAACTGTGAGGGGGATCTTGGAGTCTTAGTGGACAGCCAGCTAAATAGGAGCCAACCGTGGGCGGCGGCAGCCGAAAAAGCCAATGCAATCCTAAGCTGCATTAACAGAGGGATGCAATCAAGATCAAGGGAGGTACTACTACCACTCTATAAAGCCTTAGTAAGGCCACACTTGGAATACTGCATCTAGGTTTGGTCATCACACTATAGTAAAGATGTGGAGACTCTAGAAAGAGTGCAGAGAAGAGCAACAAAGATGATTAGGGGACTGGAGACTAAAATATATGAAGAACGGTTGCAGGAACTGGGTAAGTCTAATTTAATGAAAAGAAGGACTAGGGGAGACATGATAGCAGTGTCCCAATATTTGAGGGGATGCTACAGAGAGGAAGGGCTCAAACTATTCTCCAAGACACCCGAAGGCCAGAGAAGGAAGAATGGATGGAAACTGACCAAGGAGAGATTCAACCTGGAAATAAGGAGGAATCTTCTGACAGTGAGAGCAATCAACCCATGGAACAGACGTTGCCTTCGGAAGTTGTGGGAGCTTCATCCCTGGAGGTTTTCAAGAAGAGACTGGACTGGCCTCTGTCAGAAATGGTGTAGTAGGGTGTCCTGCTTGGGTGGGGTGGGGAGTTGGACTAGATGACCTATAAAGTCCCTTCCGACTCTGTCAATCTGCTAGAGGAATGCAAAACCTACGAAGCAGGAGTTGAGCCCAGGAAAACGGGACAAGGTGAGGAAGAACATCAAGACACGTTCCGTCTTGATTCCCTTTGGTATAAAGACAGAGGGATGGAGAAACACTGCCAGGCTTTCGAGGTTCGTCAGTTGTAATGCTATATTGTAATGAAGTATTATTATTATTTTTTGCCAAACACCTGACAGTGAGAACAATTAACCCGTGGAACAGTTTGCCTCCAGAAGTTGTGGGTGCTCCAACACTGGGGGGTTTCAAAAATAGACTGGACAGCCATTTTGTTGTCCATGGAATAGGGTCTTGAGCAGTGGTTTGGACTAGAAGACCTCCAAGGTCCCTTCCAATTCTGTTATTCTGTTAATTAACCAGCGGAACCATTTGCCTCCAGATGTTGTGGGTGGTCCAACACAAGAGGTTTTTAAGAAGAGCCATTTCTCCAGAAAGATTTAAGGTCTTCTACCTGAGCAGGAGGCTGGACTAGAAGACCTCTGAGGTCAATCCCAACTCTGTTATTCTACTTAGTTTGGCCCTGACAGTCTTCAAATTTTAGTCCTGAAATAGCCAATGGTTGCGTTTGCCGCGGCTATATTTTCTCCCCGCTGACCCTCTGGCATTCTTGAAGGCCGGAGTGAGTGCTAACCCCTTTGAACTGGGGGGCCCCCTTAGCTTAGCGGCCATCCAGCTATCTTTGACCAGTTCTCAGCTGTTCGGACAACTGCCCGCTGTCCATTCTCGGCTGGATTCCCCTGGGGACCTAAATCACGTGTCCCTCCAATTCGACCTTTTGAAAACTATGGGCCACTGAGATGGTTGTTGTAAAATCTCAAGTGTAAAAATATTGGCCTGAGTTACAGATGAGATGAATACCTGGTAGACAGAATTCCCCCCCCCCTATTTTCCTCCCCCCAAAACTAAGGTGCGTCTTATACTCTGAAAAATATGGTAACTCTTGTAAAATTTGTCCAAAACTCGGAAAAAGCTCACCCTCCCTTCTTCTCTCTCTCTCCAGAGAGAGAGGGAGGGAGGGAGGGAGGGAGGGAAGAGGAGGAGGAGGAGGAGGAGAAAAAGAAGAAGAAAAAGAAGAGGAGGAGGAGGAGGAGAAGAAGAAGAAAAAGGAGGAGGAGGAGAAGAAGAAAAAGAAGAAGAAGAAGAGGAAGAGGAGAAGAAGAAAAAGAAGAAGAGGAAGAGGAGGAGGAGGAGAAGAAGAAGAAGAAAAAGGAGGAGGAGGAGGAAAGAACGGTGAGCTTTTTCCCAGTTTTGGTCAAATATTACAAGAGTTACCGTATTTTTCAGAGTATAAGACGCACCTTAGTTTTTGGGGAGGAAAATAGGGGGAAAAAATTCTGTCTACCAGGTATTCATCTGGGTAGCATCCTTAGTGTGGTCAGCTTCAGCACATAGGTTTGCTGGTTTTGAGCGCGCGCGCACACACACTTTTAATCCCCTGGTTGGGGATAAAAAAACAGCTTCTAAAGCACAGCTGATCGCTGGAGAGAGAAGCAATGAGAAAAGCAGAGGAAGCACGGGAGATCACTTCACTCTTTAGCGCTTCATTAGGGCTGAAAAACAGTTTCAAAACAACTACATTTGGAGTATAAGATGCACCCAAAATTTCAGCCTCTTTCAGGGGGGGGGGGGAGTGCATCAGATACTCCAGAAAATACGGTAGTTCATGCAGAAGGAGTAAGGGTGGGCGTCGGGGTCATATTGCTTGTTGCTGCTCATTTGATTTAATTTAAAAAAAACAAACTTGATTGCTTTAGAGCAGTGGTTCCCAAACTTGGCAACTTTAAGACTTGTGGACTTCAACTCCCAGAATTCTCCAGCCAGCTGGAGAATTCTGGGAGTTGAAGTCCACAAGTCTTAAAGTTGCCAAGTTTGGGAACCACTGCTTTAGAGGAGATTTTACGCTGCAAGGAGAGAACAGACTGTACTGTTTCAAGAGCAAAATAAAGTCAAACTCCAAGGAAATTCCAACCCACCCTCCTAAAAAAAAATAAAAAGAAAAAAAGAGCCAGCTTGGTCTTTCTAGCGCTAGGCTAGAAAGTGGGAGAGCATGAGTTCAAGTCCTGCCCGAAAGGCTGGGTGACTATGAGCCAGGACATCGTAAATTCTACTCCTGCCTTAGGCTCGAAAGCCCACTGGATGAAATCTGAGCCAATCACCAGGAGACTGGAAGTTCTAGCCCTGCTTCAGGCGTGAAAGCTGGCTGGAAGACTTTTAGGCCAATGACTAGGAGAGGGTGAGTTCTAGTTCCACCTCAGGCCTGAAAGGACCGTGGATGGCTTTGAGCCAACGCTGGGAGTTCTAGTCCCACTTTAGACATGAAAGCTGCCTGGATGACCTTCGGTCAATCACTAGGAGAGAGGGAGTTCTAGTCCTGCCTTAGGCACAAAAGCCAACTGGATGAATCTGAGCCAATCACCAGGAGACTGGAAGTTCTAGCCCTGCTTCAGGCATGAAAGCTGGCTGGAAGACTTTTGGGCCAATGACTAGGAGAGGGTGAGTTCTACTTCCACCTCAGGCCTGAAAGGACCGTGGATGGCTTTGAGCCAACGCTGGGAGTTCTAGTCCCACTTTAGACATGAAAGCTGCCTGGATGACCTTCGGTCAATCACTAGGAGAGAGGGAGTTCTAGTCCTCCCTTAGGCACGAAAGCCAACTGGATGAATCTGAGCCAATCACCAGGAGACCAGGAGTTCTAGCCCTGTTTCAGGCGTGAAAGCTGGCTGGAAGACTTTTGGGCCAATGACTAGGAGAGGGTGAGTTCTAGTTCCACCTCAGGCCTGATAGGACCGTGGATGACTTTGAGCCAACACTGGGAGTTCTAGTCCCACTTTAGACATGAAAGCTGCCTGGATGACCTTCGGTCAATCACTAGGAGAGAGGGAGTTCTAGTTCCATCTCAGCAGTTGGGTGACTTTAAGCCAACACCAGGACATTTCAAATTCTAGTCCTGCCTTAGGCGCGAAAGCCAACTGGGTGAGTCTGAGCCAATCACCAGGAGACTGGGAGTTCTAGTCCTGCTTCAGACATGAAAGCTGCCTGGGTGACTTTGGGCTGATCACTAGGAGAGGCTGAGTTCTAGTTCCACCTCAGGCCTGAAAGGCAGATGAATGACCTTGGGCTGGTCATTCTCTCGCAGGCCAACCCACCTCACAGGGGGGTGGGTGGAAAAAGGAGTAGGCAGATGTGCTGGTTCGCCCCCTCAAATTATTTGCAAGAAGATTAAAAGGCGGATACAATTAATTAAATGAAATAATTAAATGAGGCTGCCAGGGAATCGGTTTGCCCAATGCGTTGCTCCTCCCATCCGCTCAATTGTTGGGAAGAAATAAAACAGGGTGGGGGCCATTCTCTCCCCCCAGCTCCTCCCCAGCACCTTCCTTTTCTCTTCTATACTCCGTCCAGCTAAAAAAAACAACAAGGGACTCTTAAGTAAATCACCGCAATGGTTAAATTAATTAACATCTGGCTTCCACGTTGACTTGGCTCGTCAAGGAGGTCGCAAAAGGGGATGGCCTGACCCAGGGACACTGCCACCGTCATAAATACGAGTCGGTTGCCAAGCGCCTGAATTATGACCGCGGGACCGTGAAGGATGCTGCGTTGGTTGTTAAGATACGTCATCGGTCACTTATTTCCGTTCAAACTTCAAACGGTCACAATTGTTTGCTGAGTCCAGGACTAGCCGTGTGGGTACCCTATAAAAGAGCTGGCATTTCTACCAGGGATGACAATGATCATCTAGTAGAGCTTCCTACTGCAGGAGCAGTATACCACACCATCAGTCCTACCAGCCTCAAAGAAAAGGCAAGGGTTCTGTTTCGTAGGCTAGCCAGATGTTTCTCGGAATGCCTGACAGGCTGTGTTGTGGCCCATCAGCCACTGCCCCCCCCCCCCAGCAGCCCAATCAGAGGACGAGGAGGGGTGGGAGTCAGGGTCAGCATTAAGAGAACCTGAGAGCTCCGAGGGGGAAGAGGGAATGGAGCTGGCAGAGAGAGAGAGAGAGACAGAGGGAGAGCCTGGGCCGTCCTTCAGCCCTCAGATGGAGAGTCAACAGCCCCGAGGGCTGGAGGTGGCTGATGAGGAAGAGGAGGAACAGCTGTGCCTGGCGTGTGGATGCACAGAAGGCAGAGGAGAGGAGAGCAGTGGAAATCTATGGGCCGGTCCTTGGGAAGGAAGAGCCACCGCTGCTAGCGAAGCCCCACCCAATCTCTGGGGATAAAAGGCAGAGGACGGAGAGGAATAAATGAGCCGGACAACTATTCATCTTCTGGCTGGACAAACTTGTGAGCCTGCGGTGAGATAGAAACTTTTTGCCGGGGCTGCTGGCGCTTCTAATAAAGGAACCTTTTCAGTTCACGTCGAAGGGTGTTTTTTTCGTTTTTGGGGAGCTGGGTCAGAACAGGCGGCTGCTCAGAAAATACAAATAAAATGTGGGGATTTGCAGATTTCCTGCCATTTATTTTTTTGAATTTGTTCGTACAGTGTCAGCATTTTTAAAATTAGCCATTTAATCCTGCACCAGGAGTGTCATCCACACCTTTTCGGTCTCTTCCTCTCCTCTCGAATTGACCACAGGAGGAAGGGAAAACGAAGGGGAACCCTGACCTCCAATGGCAAAAAGTGGGAAGGGGGGAAAAGTGATGCTTTTTTAGAGGAGTTTGACTCCTGGTGCAATTTTTTAATCTGTATCCCACCTTTATTATTTTTAAATTTTAATTCAAGGTGGTGAAGATATCCAACACACCTTCCTGCTCCTATTTTCTGCATAACAAATACCCAGTTGGACTGTCGAGGGACTGGCTGAAGATCATCCAGCCGGTTTTCACGCTTAAAAAGGGACTAGAACTCAGTGTCCTGGTGATTGGCCCAAAGTCACCCAGCTGCCTTTCACGCCTAAGGCGGGATTAGAATTCACCGTCCCCTGGTGATTGGCCCAAAGTCACCCAGCTGCCTTTCATGTCTAAGGCAGAACTAGAACTCACAGTCTCCTGGTGATTGGCCCAAAGTCACCCAGCTGCCTTTCATGCCTAAGGCGGGACTAGAATTCACCATCTCCTGGTGATTGGCCCAAAGTCACCCAGCTGCCTTTCATGCCTAAGGCGGGACTAGAACTCAGAGTCTCCTGGTGATTGGCCCAAAGTCACCCAGCTGCCTTTCATGCCTAAAGCGGGACTAGAACTCACTATCTCCTGGTGATTGGCCCAAAAGCATCCAGCTGCCTTTCATGCCTAAGGCGGGACTAGAACCCACAGTCTCCTGGTGATTGGCCCAAAGGCATCCAGCTGCCTTTCATGCCTAAGGCGGGACTAGAACTCCTGGTGATTGGCCCAAAGTCACCCAGCTGCCTTTCATGCCTAAGGCGGGACTAGAATTCACTGTCTCCTGGTGATTGGCCCAGTCACCCAGCTGCCTTTCATGCCTAAGGCAGGACTAGAGCTCACCGTCTCCTGGTGATTGGCCCAAAGTCCCCCAGCTGCCTTTCATGCCTAAGGCGGGACTAGAACTCACCGTCTCCTGGTGATTGGCCCAAAGTCACCCAGCTGCCTTTCATGCCTAAGGCGGGACTAGAATTCACTGTCTCCTGGTGATTGGCCCAGTCACCCAGCTGCCTTTCATGCCTAAGGCAGGACTAGAGCTCACCGTCTCCTGGTGATTGGCCCAAAGTCACCCAGCTGCCTTTCATGCCTAAGGCGGGACTAGAACTCACCGTCTCCTGGTGATTGGCCCAAAGTCACCCAGCTGCCTTTCATGCCTAAGGCGGGACTAGAACTCACCGTCTCCTGGTGATTGGCCCAAAGTCACCCAGCTGCCTTTCATGCCTAAGGCGGGACTAGAACTCACCGTCTCCTGGTGATTGGCCCAAAGTCACCCAGCTGCCTTTCATGCCTAAGGCAGGACTAGAGCTCACCGTCTCCTGGTGATTGGCCCAAAGTCCCCCAGCTGCCTTTCATGCCTAAGGCGGGACTAGAATTCACTGTCTCCTGGTGATTGGCCCAGTCACCCAGCTGCCTTTCATGCCTAAGGCAGGACTAGAGCTCACCGTCTCCTGGTGATTGGCCCAAAGTCCCCCAGCTGCCTTTCATGCCTAAGGCGGGACTAGAACTCACCGTCTCCTGGTGACTGGCCCAAAGTCACCCAGCTGCCTTTCATGCCTAAGGCGGGACTAGAATTCACTGTCTCCTGGTGATTGGCCCAGTCACCCAGCTGCCTTTCATGCCTAAGGCAGGACTAGAGCTCACCGTCTCCTGGTGATTGGCCCAAAGTCACCCAGCTGCCTTTCATGCCTAAGGCGGGACTAGAACTCACCGTCTCCTGGTGATTGGCCCAAAGTCACCCAGCTGCCTTTCATGCCTAAGGCAGGACTAGAGCTCACCGTCTCCTGGTGATTGGCCCAAAGTCCCCCAGCTGCCTTTCATGCCTAAGGCGGGACTAGAACTCACCGTCTCCTGGTGATTGGCCCAAAGTCACCCAGCTGCCTTTCATGCCTAAGGCGGGACTAGAACTCACCGTCTCCTGGTTTTTAGCCTGTTGCCTTAACCACTAGTCCACACTGACTCTCCGTTATGCAAGGGAGCAGACTAAATGCCAAGCGGAGGCCGCCGTACCTGTTCCCAGGAGAGGATTGCGTGTCGTTCGGCCGGTTCCTTTTCCACAAACATGACTTCGGTAACTCCTGGAGAGGTTTCTGCGACAACAGACAAGACAACAACTCCAGACATACAGTTGCCAAAGGGGGAAAAGTAAAGAGGAGAAGTAGGGGAAATAACCTGGGAAAGATTTTCACACGTTGAAAAAGACGAAGAAATTTCTCCTTTTCAACTCTGGCAAATACATCACTGCAAGAAAAAAAAACCTGATATATATATATATATATATATATGTATGTATGTATGTATGTATGTATGTATGTATGTATGTATGTATGTATGTATGTTATATTTATGCTGATAAATAAATAAAGGGAGACTAGGCTAGCTGATGAGAGCTAAATAGCTTGAAATAGATCTATACTAGTCTCCCTTTATTTATTTATCAGCATAAATATAACAAATGTAACAAAAAAGGCAACAGTAAAAAATATTGGGTTTCTGTCTGGATGGTCTCTTGTGACGAGCCTAATGACAGAGAGTGGAAGTGTGACCTTCCTCCCATACTTGGGCATACCAGGGGTTGTGACTTTAAGTATATACCTCCCACCCTGGCTGGCTGATAAGGAGTCGTTCTCTGTAGCTCAAATGGTTAACTCCCTGCCTGGGAGGCAATAGAGCACAGGTTCGATTCCCAAACTTGGGTATGGCTAGCTGATGAGAGCTAAATAGCTTGAAATAGATCTATACTAGTCTCCCTTTATTTATTTATCAGCATAAATATAGCATAAATATAGCATATATATATATATATATATATATATATATATATATATATATATGTATATGTATATGTATATGTATATGTATATGTATATGTATATGTATATGTATATGTATATATATATATGTATATATATATATATATATACACACACACACATATACACACACACATACACATATATATATTATCTATCTATCTATCTATCTATCTATCTATCATCTATCTATCTATCATCTATCTATCTATCTATCTAGTGTTTTTTTATTTGTGCTGATAAAATAAATAAAGTGGGACTAGTATAGATCTATTTCAAGCTATTTAGCTCTCATCAGCTAACCATACCCTTACTGGGATTCAAACCTGGGCTGTATTACATACTAGGCAGAGATCTTAGCCATTAGGCCACAGGCTCTTATCCGTTATCAGCGAAGCGAAGTAAAAATCTATCTATCTATCTATCTATCTATCTATCTATCTATCTATCTATCTATCTATCTATCTATCTATCTATTTGAATGATACTAGAGTGTCTATAAAAGGGATGCGGTGGCTCAGTGGCTAAGACGCTGAGCATGTCGATCAGAAAGGTCAGCAGTTCGGCAGTTCGAATCCCTAGCACCGCATAACAGAGTGAGCTCCCATGACTTGTCCCAGCTTCTGCCAACCGAGCAGTTCGAAAGCATGTAAAAATGCAAGTAGAAAAATAGGAACCCCCTTTGGTGGGAAGGGAACAGGCTGTCCGGTTTTGAAACGGAGATGAGCACCGCCCCCTAGAGTCGGGAACGACTAGCACGTATGTGCGAGGGGAACCTTTACTTTTTACCTTAAAAGTGTCTATTCATTTTGCAAGAATCCAGTTTGCCATTTTTTTCAGATAATTTTCAGAGAATAGAAGAAACCTTTTTTTTCAGCCCAGCTCATCACACGGGATGATTGTGATGGGGAATTTTTACTGACACAACCACCTTGCGATGTAGGCCAGGCTAAGCGAAAGCTACGGGTTCAAAGATCCCCACAGAGGGCAAAGAAGGAGGATTCGAATATGGGCCACTCCCCCCAATCCAGGGCTTTAATCACTACATCACAATGGCCATATCGTATAGTTCAGTGGTGTCCAATCTTGGCAACTTTAAGACTTGTGGACTTCAACTCCCAGAGTTCCTCAGCCAGCAAAGCTTGGACACCACTGGTATAGTTCACAGAGGCAGGTGTGGGGATAATGGGAGATGTAGTCCAAACACGGAGAGCATCTGGATAGGGAAAGTTGATAGAAATCATTAGAAATTCCATATCCTGATGACAGGTAGCTGTTGTCTTACCGCCGCAATTGCGAACCTAAGGGGGATGTTAAGTCTTTCCTCATTTTGTGACCATTTTTGCCATGGTTATTAAGTGAATCCCATGCTCATTAGGCGAATCTGGCTTCCTTCATTGACTTTGCTAGTCGCACGCCTGCTGGGAAAGTCGCAAATGGTGATCATGTGATCGCAGGACATCGCAACCACCCTAAATACATGCCTGAATTTTAATCTCCGATACAGTCACGGTCATAAGTGTGAGGACCAAGTTGTTAAGTCCTGTGCCACTGCAACTTCAAACCGTGGCTAAATAGCAATAGCAGTAGACTTATATACCGCTTCATAGGCCTTTCAGGCCTCTCTAAGCGGTTTACAGAGAGTCAGCATATTGCCCCCAACAATCTGGGTCCTCATTTTACCCACCTCGGAAGGATGGAAGGCTGAGTCAACCCTGAGCCGGTGAGATTTGAACCGCTGACCTGCTGATCTAGCAGTAGCCTGCAGTGCTGCATTTAACCACTGCGCCACCTTGGCTCTTATGAATGGCTCCAATAAAGGAGAATATTTGTAGCTGAAATGAAGAGGTAGTCCTCAAACATATGACTACAACTGAGCCCAAAGTGTATGTCGCTATGTGAGGAATTTGTGAGTTTCGCCCCCATTTTACGATTTTTCTTGCTCCAGGTGTTAAGTGAATCCCTGCAGTTCTTAAGTGGGTAACCGAGTTGTTAAAGTGAATCTGGCTTCCCCACAGATGTTGCTCAGCAGGTCGTAAAAAGAGGATCATGTAACACCCCCCCCTCTGGATGCCGCCACCGTCATAAATGTGAGTTAGTGGTCAAGCATCTGAATGTACATCACGTGATCACTGCGATGGACATAAATGTGAACGGTGGTCCTAAGCCACTTTTTCAGTGCCGTTGTAACTTTGAATGGTCACTAAGCGAGGACTAGCTGCACTGTGTGAAGACTTGATTCGAAAAAAAATCCTAAAAGTAGTTGGTGACCCAAAGGGGAAGGTGGGCTCTTCACTGGAGGCATTGGAAGAGACGCTTGGAGAACCTCTCTCTGTCTTTGAGATCCTTCGATCTCGATCCCTGCCCCGAACAGGGGGTGGACTGGATGATCTCAAGGATTCCTATCTCCTGCTATGGCGTGATGTAAATTAGGCTTGAGGTGGGGAGTCCCCAAGAGCGCAGCCTCTCTGGGTTAGGCAGATCTGCCCGCACTGTCTAACTGGGATTGATTCAGCAAGCCATAGTTAAACAAGCCTTGGTTTAGCAGAAACCACAAATCTAAGGGGTTGCGATTTAGCCGAGCCTCCATTTTTAAAACGGTGGGAAATTTTCTCGGGTGCAAAAGAAGGGGAAGAAAGATCTCGTGAAGGGAGCAAAAAATGCAAAGTGCAATACGTGTACAATAAAAAATAAATAAAATAAAAATAAAATGATAAAGATAAATAAAAATAAGCCAAAAAAGTAAAATAAAAAATAACAATAAAACGATAAAAATAAAGTTTAAAACTAAAAATAAATAAGATAAATGTAAAATAAAATAACAATAAAGGTAATAAATAAAAATAAGCCAAAAAAAGTAAAATAAAAAAATAACAATAAAATGATAAAAATAAAGTTTAAAACTAAAAATAAATGAGATAAATGTAAAATAAAATAACAATAAAGGTAATAAATAAAAATAAGCCAAAAAAAGTAAAATAAAAAATAACAATAAAATGATAAAAATAAAGTTTAAAACTAAAAATAAATAAAATAAATATAAAATAAAATAACAATAAAGGTAATAAATAAAAATAAGCCAAAAAATAAAATAAAAAAATAACAATAAAATGATAAAAATACGGTAAAAACTAAAAGTAAATAAGATGAATATAAAATAAAAATAAAATAACGATAAAAATAATAAATAAAAATAAGCCAAAAAAAGTAAAATAAAAAATAACAATAAAACGATAAAAATAAAGTTTAAAACTAAAAATAAATAAGATAAATGTAAAATAAAATAACAATAAAGGTAATAAATAAAAATAAGCCAAAAAAGTAAAATAAAAAATAACAATAAAATGATAAAAATACGGTAAAAACTAAAAGTAAATAAGATGAATATAAAATAAAAATAAAATAACGATAAAAACAATAAAGAAAAATAAGCCAAAAAAGTAAAATAAAAAATAACAATAAAACGATAAAAATAAAGTAAAAACTAAGAGTAAATAAGATAAACGTATAATTAAAATGATAAAAATAATAAATAAAAATCAGCCAAAGAAAGTAAAATTAACGATAAATCGATAAAAATAAAGGAAAAACCAAATATAAACAAGATAAAAACAAAAAAACCAAAATAAAATAAAAATAAATTAAATGTGAATTAAATTAAAAGATGGTATAGGAAAGGGATATCCATTAGGATAGCCCAGCTGGAATCTTCAAATGGGGAATCCAAAAATCAAACTTATTTTTTTTCCCCCTGCTTTGCATTCTCATCCTGGCAGGTGAGAATGGATGGGAGACCACCACGAGATCCTGGGGCAAAGCCAGAACATGGGAAAATAACAATCCCAGCATCGGGAAGGGCAGTTTGGGGGACAGTTGGGAGAGGCTGAATCCCCACCCCCCCCCAATCGCCTCCCCGGGAAAAGCCAGTCCTTTCTTGTTGCTGCCCGCGGAACTCCCTGCCACTTGATCCTGGCAAGGCCCCGGCCGGACCGTCTCCCTGGCAACGCGAAGGGGGCGGGACCCGGCTGCCACTCACCCAGGAGGCGGGTCACCCCGAGGGTGAGCTTCTCCAGGTAGGGCTTCACGCCTTGCAGACCCCGTTCCTCCATCTCAACCGCCCCTCAAAAGCCACTCTTTTGTCCCCTCTCGCCACTCTTAACCTCCTCCTTTCCCCCCCCTCCCTGCGCCGCATTAACTTCGTTGACTCGCGACGCTCGACGGGAGCAGTAGTCCCCCTTGAATTACCGATTCCTCGGACGAGAAGGAAAGGAAAAACCAAAAAGAAATACACCTCCCACAAAGCCCCGCGGTGGGTTTTCCCCCCCCACCTTCTGCGGGAGACAACCATTGGCTGTTTGGCGAGACTCCGCGTTGCCGGGGCCGTATCTGGGCAAAGCTGGAGTCGGCTAGCCAATGAGGAGCGAGGACGGGCGTGCGGGGCGGGGTGGGGCGGAGGGACGCTGGGAGTGGCGGTTGTTTCAAGATGGCGGATGTGGCCGCGGGGCTGAAGCCGGAAGGAGCCGCTTACTGGAGCCGAGATCGTATCCTTCATTCGGGGGTCGCGGGGCGGCTGGGCGTGGGGTGAGGCGGTGGACAGGAGGGAGGTTGGCGGGCTAGTCCTGAGGGGAGGCCGTGGCCTGGCAGCGGTGACGCGGAGAAACCATGACTGGGTAGCCTCTGAACATGTACAGAGTGCTGACGCGGCTTGTTTTTTATTCAGTAGGAATTTTCTCGCCTGAGTTGTGTGTGATAAAAGCAGTTTTCCTCAGCCTGGTTGTCTTTTGGATTACAATAACCATCCTCCGCAGGCTGCTCTGCCTAATATCCACCCATTGGCCGTCCAGCAGGGAGGGACTCCAGCTCCCATCCTCCTCAGCCAAGCTGCATGGCAGGGAAGGGAGGCGCAACCGAGTGCCTTTTTCAATGGGCCTCGGGTTTGGGTTGTAAAGAAATGGGCTTTGGAGTGGAAGGAATTCGGGGTGCCACCGTTGGTTGGGAAGGCTCTGATAGGAGAGGATGGGCTTTGTAGTCCACGGTGAAGGATGACCTCTGGCCGGGAATGCTTTTATGGAGAGGATGGGCTTTGTAGTCCACGATGAAGCATGACTGCTTAGTGCTGCCGAAGGGCTTGAATTAGGATTATTTCCTCTGGGGGAGAAAAATTGCCGGATGGAAGACCCATATTTAATATTTATTACACTTATATCGGTAACAATTGAGCCCCAAATTTCTGTTGCTAAGTGAGACAGTGAAGTGAACTTTGCACCCGTTTTACAACCTTTCTTGCCACTGTCGTTAAGTGAATCGCAGTTGTTCAGTTATTCAGATAGTTGTTAAGTGAATCCGGTTTTCTCTGTTGACTTTGCTTGTCAGAAGGTCGCAAAAGGGGATCACGTGTTCTCTGGCACACTGCGACTGTCATAAGTATGAGTTCATTGCCAAGCATCTGAATTTGAATTATGTGACCATGGGGATGCTGCAATGGTCGTAAGTGTGAAAAACGGTCAAAGGTCACTTGTTTCCGTGCTGTTGTAACTTTGAACAGTCACTAAATGAACTGTTGTAAGTCGAGGACTGCCTGTATGCCACCTATCTCATTAACCAAAGTCTAGGTAACTTCATTGCGCCATAAAACTTACATAATGAATTTGGGGAGAGGGCAAGGAAGGGGGTCCTTCCAGTGGGAATTTGCCCCAAGAGATCCCATTGCAGGCCAAATGTATTGGGTAATATTCATCCCCCAAAAGCAACATGTCATTTTGTGCTTGAATGACACTAACAATAACCAAGCTGACAATGATGGATTGTTGTTTCCCACTTATAAATTATGCTCTTGAACTTGGTTAAAGTTGGATCTAAAGTTTATTCAAGACACTAAACTGAAGAGCAAGCTCAGCTCTTCAAGTTAAACGTAAATCGCTCTCCCACGATGCCTGAGTACATAAGTATATATTAATTTTGAGTACATAAGTATATATTAATTTTGAGTACATATTTAAGTATACTTAATTTGTATTTTATGTACATATACTTCATGTACATAAAGCATATGCAAATAAAATACATGTGAAGTATACATTATATTAAAAAGTATAAAGTACTTAAAATATGTACATTAATATGTGACAGCTGTCAACAAATATAGGTAGTCCTCAACTTAGACTGCAATTGAGCCTAACATTTCTGTTGCTAAGCAGGACAGTTGTTAAATGACTTTTGCCCATTTTACGACCTTTCTTACCTTGGTTGTTAAGTGAACCACAAGAAATTCACTGTAATCCAGTTGTTATTTGGAGGCTAACTGATTACAGGCAGTCCTTGACTTATGCTGCAATTTCTGTTGCTAAGCAGGACAGTTGTTAAGTGAGTTTTGCCCCCATTTTACGACCTTTCTTGCTGGTTGTTAAGTGAATCGCTGGTTGATAAGTTAGTAAGCTAGTTGTTAAGTGAATCTGGTTTCCCTATTGACTTTGTTTGTCAGAAAAACTTTATCCCTTGACCATGGGACACAGAGCGGTGATAAATGTGAGTCATAAGTAAAGCATCTGAATTTTGATCACATGATCATGGGGGTGCTGGAAAAGTTGTAACTGAAAAACAGTCATAAGTCACTTTTTTGTGTCATAACTTTGAATGGTCATTAAATGAACTATAAGTCAAGGACTATCTGTCTGTTATAACTGGAGTTGAACATCATATACATTTTATTAGCTAAAATAGATGTGTTCCCATCTTCCACAATCTCTAGCTTGAAGCATTTTGGAAATCTGTATTTTTGAGGAAGAAATCATGTAAATTTATTAGAATAGAATAGAATTCTTTATTGGCCAAGTGTGATTGGACACACAAGGAATTTGTCTTTGGTGCAGATGCTCTCGGTGTACATAAAGAAAAATAAAATAGAATGCATTCACCTCCCACCATCCCCTACTTCTCCACCATATTTCTCCCTTTTTGCCCCCACTGGGTAGAATTTGACCCCAAAAAGGACTTTGGAGTTGGGCTTTTTTATAATCCTTGGTCATTTGGAAAATGGGTGTGCAAATCTTTGGGATTTTCATTCTCTCCTTGACCCAATTAAGCTTAGAATAGACTGATAAAATACCTCCAGCTGATTGAAAAGCTTTTATGAACAGGATAAATCAGGGTTTTTCTGCTTAAAAGATGGGTGGAATGGAATTCTACACATCTTTTGAGTTACCGTGTTTGAAAAACATGGGTGTGTTTCTTTTTCTTGGTAAGTTTAGCTAGATTTCCACGGCTTATCTCTTACTACAAGTAACCCTCAATTTACAACCACAATTTTGCCCAAAATTTCTATTGCTAAGTGAAACATTTGTTAAGTGTGTTTTGCCCCATCTTACGACTTCCCTTGCCGCAGTTTTTAAGCAAGTCACTGCAGTTGTTCAGTTAGTGACATGGTTGTTAAGTAAATCTACTTTTCCCCATTGGCTTTCCTTGTCAGAAGGTCACAAAAAGGGGACCCTGGGATGGTCCAACGGTCATAAATATGACTCAGTTGTCAAGCATCTGGATGTAAGTCATGTGACCAATAGTCATAAGTATGAAAAATGGTCGTAAGTCACTTTTTGGGGTCCTGTTGTCGAACGGTTAGTAAACGAACGATTGTAAATCACAAACTACCTAAATTTGATTTTAAAAAATTGTTTTTACTCACTATTGCTCAATCTTTTACTGCAATTTGCTTGAGGCTGATGCCCCCAAAAGGGAATATTATGAAGTAATTATATGTAAAAGGTCTTCTTATGACTTGGATGGTAGCTAATATGGATGTTTTTGCACAGTTAAGGCCAATGCCTGAAACTTGGTGTGGGTATGAATTTCTGTTATTTCGAAGCAGGTGAATTTGGTAACAAAAACTCCAAAGTGGGTTAAATATAGCTTTAAAAAAAATAAAGACCTCAGAAGACATACATGTGAAAAATTCCCACCTGCTTCTGAGTGATTTGTGTGACCATTACTCACTTTTTTTTCCTCTTAGTGCAGGCAGTCCTCAATTTACGACCACAGTTGTACCCAACATTTCTCTTGCTAAGTGAAACATTTACTAAGTGAGTTTTGCCCTGTTTTACAACCTTTCCTGCCACACGAATGCGGTTGTTAAGTGAATCTGGCTTGTCAGGAGATTGCAAAAGCTGATCCCTGAGTACGGGACGCTGCAACCGTCATAAATGTGAGCCACTTGCCAAGCATCCAAACTTTAATCTCGTGACCATGGGGATGCTGCAACGGTCGTAAGTGTGAAAACTGGTCATAAGTCATATTTTTCAATGTCCTTGCAACTTCAGTTGCTTAACGAACTGTTGAAAGTTGTGGACTAAAGTCACCACTAAAATTCCAGAAAGTTGGTGGAAAAACCCTAGTGCAACGCAGTGGCAAACCCCTTGTATTTGTGTGTTTGTGTGTGTGTGTGTGTGTGTGTCTGCCACAATAGTTGCACAACTGAGCCTTTGAAGTTGCTAGAAGTTGGGGTTAAGTTGAAGGAAACACTGACTTGATATTCGTGCAGATTTTTAGGGCTGGATGAAGGTGGACCTGTGAAACACGGTTTAATTGTACTCTTTCTTAAGTCACCTGTGTTGCCATGGTCACACCTGCACAGGCCACAGCTTTGTGTTTGCCCACGCGTATTGTTTGGTGTTTACCCAGAAAGGAGAAGTGGATGAGAAATGGGGAACTTTTTGATTGAACAAGCTTTTGAAACGAGCTTTCTGGAACTCAAGTCTTAACCTCTCCCTGCTTAAGCTTCGAAAAAACTTTATTGTCACTTTGTAGACTAATCAGCATACATTAAAATGAAATTTCGCTGCCTGCAGCTCTCAAAGGGTCGCCCCCTCCAATATACGCTACATAAAACACGACAATATAAATAAATACAAAATTATCCATGTACCCACTTACATTCCACGCCACAGAGAAACAACACCGTCTAGTTCAGATGTAGGCATGTGCATGGTGAGAAAAACGAACCTGGCGGGTTCACCAGAGGGAGGGCAAAGAGAACAGAACTGGTTCAAAATCTGGCAATCTTGCCAGAAATAATTCGAAGCCACAGAAACAGATCGTGAAGGGCAGTGGTGGGTTTCAAAATTTTTTGCTACCGGTTCGCTGGGCGTGACTAGGTGAAGTCATCCCTAGGGCGGGACTAAAACTTCCAGTCTCCTGGTGATTGGCTCAAAATTACCCAGCGGTCTTTTCATCCCTAGGGCGGGACTAAAACTCCCAGTCTCCTGGTGATTGGCTCAAAGTCACCCAGCAGTCTTTTCATCCCTAGGGCGGGACTAAAACTCCCAGTCTCCTGGTGATTGGCCCAAAGTCACCCAGCGGTCTTTTCATCCCTAGGGCGGGACTAAAACTCCCAGTCTCCTAATAATTGTCCAAAATCACCCAGCTGGCTTTGGTGCCTAAGGCAAGACTAGAACTCACAGTCCCCTGCTAATTGGCTGTTTGTTTATTGTTTGATTGAGTTGATCGTTCCATGATTGGGACATTGTTTACTGTTTGTTAATCGAGTATTAATCTAGATGAATACTAGATTAATCTGTTTATCCGGGTGTTGATTGGTGGCAAAGGGGTGTTTGTAGTATTTTTGTTTCTATTTTTTTTTAGCTTTTTGAGTGCCTCTTTTGAATGTTATTTATGTCTATGTGCCTGTTGATGGCTGATTTATCCGAGTGCTGCACTTCCCTTGGCAAGAACAGTGACCAGGGTGTGTGTGTGTGTGTGTACTTTCTTCCCTCTAACACTGATACTGTTACCTAGTTAGCTAATAAAACGTCTGTAAGAAAACAGCCAAGCTCTGAGAGCACCAAGGCTCCCTCATTTCAACCCTGAACTGCAAATATTCATTTCTGAAGACCAGGTGAAATAGAGAAGCTAGTGTGAGAGATCAGCCTCTCTGGGGTCCTCCCCAGATTTCCTTCCTGAATAATCAAACCCCAGACATAGAAATGATTTGACCCATCCCTGTTCATAGAGTTTCAGAAAGCTTCAATTTCCAAAGCCTTACAAAGTTCCTTTTATAATCACTCCGAGCTCAGAGAGGGGAAGCCAAATGCCCCATCTAATTGCCTCAACCTGTAATGACAGACTATGATTTCATTCAAGTTTGACTGTTTTAAAGAGTCAACAGAAAGAAATGTCTCCCTTCAGTCTGGATAGGATATTTAAGGTTACATACATTGACAGCAGCAGGCATCCGATATGCTAAATATTGGAAAAATGTGAACACCCCACCAGTTTATAATTTGGAAAATTTGGGATTGTGCCGAAATGGATAGATTAACTTTAAAAATTAAAGCTAAAGATGATTCAGAATATTATCAAACGTAGAATAAATTTTATGACTGGAGAGAGGGGTAGAAATGAGAAAAATAAGACTAATATTGTTAATATGGGAAATAACGATGTACATAATTATGATTATAAGATAAGAATGTAGATAAGCTAATGTAAGAAGAATTCTAGTTCAAAATTTTCAATGATATTATGTATGTTAATGTTTACTATCAATTTCTCTTTGGATTTTTCTTTTTTTGGCTACTTGCAAAGGACATACTTTGTCAATGCACTGTTTTTCAAAAATGTTTATGAATCAAAACTAAAAAAAAAAAGAGAGGATAGGATAGTGAAGAAGGGAGAGGATCGGATCTGGAAAGGACCTTTGGAGGTCTTCTAGTCCAGCCCGCTGCTCAAGCAGGAGAACCTGTACCATCTCAGACAAGTGACTGTCCAGTCTCTTCCTAAAAGCCTCCAGTGATGGGAGCTCCCACGGTTTCTGGTGGCAAGCCGTTCCTCTGGTTAATTGATTCATTGATTGATCTTCGGATGGAAGAAAGCTTTCCCTGACCTGCGTGTTAAATCTTCCGGTTCCAATAGAACAAACACCATCTTGGCTTTGCTTTCCTTGAACGATGTCTCAGTTTCCGATGAGGACCGGCAACCTGTGTATGTCCCAGGTACATTCCACAGATGACAGGGATCTGCTTGGCATCTGGTCCAAACCTAATTTGTGGGCACGCTGCAAGCGCTCGTTGAACGTAGACTGTCCTCGACTTACGACCACGAGGGGCATGCCCATAATGGTCGCAGGTGGTGACGGTAGTTAAGCAGGAGGTGCCTCGCCTAACAACCTTCCTTCTGTGATGTTGTTAAGCAAAGCATGGAATGGTGGTGGGGAGGCACCTATCGTAGGCCCAAGCCTGCCAGCCCCTCAACCTCTCAGGTCTTCCTGTACCCCTTGAGCACATCCTGTGCTCTGCTTCCCATCGCTTGGTACCCCATGGAGACCCCTCCTTCCTTGTCTCCACACCCCCATCTCCTCCCTCCTCAATATCTTCTCCTTTCCCCCTCCTTTCCCCCCATCTTCTTCCTGTCCTATTTCTATTTCTATTTATTAAATTTATAGGCCGCCCAATCCCGGAAGACTCTGGGCGGCTTACAGAAATGAAAATATTAAGAAAAGATTAAAAGCAAATAAAACACAGCAGAATTAAAAGAAACACAACATGCACCCAATCTAAGTGGGGCTGGACCTGTCCTTCCCAGGCCACCCCAGCCCCTGATACGTGGCTCACTTGGAAGGATGCTCCACTTTTGAAATTGGCGGAAGGAAATGTAGTAGCTAAACCCAGGGCTGGCACGTAACACTATGGTTTGATTAATTAAACAACTTGATTGATTAAATTGATTAAACAAATCCGAGGTGAGCAATTAAAAAAGAAAGTGTGAGCTTGGTCCACAAATTAATTGAGCTTGCCTTTGGGAGCAAATGTATTGAAGAGCGCCAGGTGTGATAGCTATCAAAAGCCAATAAATCCAAGGAGTAAATTTTACAGTGTTGCCTTTATGGCAATCCTGAAGATAGATGAAAAGCCTAAATGTGTGATGTTGTGTGTGTATGTGTGAGAGAGAGAGGGAGGGAGAGAGAGAGAGAGGGAAGAGGAAGAGAAGAGGGAGGAAAATAGAATAGAAAATATGAAATGGAATAGAATATGGCATGGCATGGAGTAATAGAAATAGGAATGGAATAGAATAGAATAGAATTAAAATAGAATAGAATAGAATTAAAATAGAATAGAATAGAAAACGTGGAATGGAATAGAATATGCCATGGCATGGAGTAATAGAAATAGGAATAGAATGGAATAGAATAGAATAGAAAATATGGAATGGAATGGAATAGAATATGCCATGGCATGGAGTAATAGAAATAGAAAAGAATTAAATTGAATATAGAGTAAAATAGAATATAGCAATAGCCATAGCAGTTAGACTTATATACCGCTTCATAGGGCTTTCAGCCCTCTCTAAGCGGTTTACAGAGTCAGCATATTGCCCCCAACAATCCGGGTCCTCATTTTACCCACCTTGGAAGGATGGAAGGCTGAATCAACCTTGAGCCAGTGAGATTTGAACAGCCGAACTGAAGTCAGCTGAAGTAGCCTGCAGTGCTGCATTTAACTACTGCGCCACCTTGGCTCTATGATATAGAATAGAATAGAATAGAAAACATGGAATGGAATAGAATATGCCATGGCATGGAGTAATAGAAATAGGAATAGAATGGAATAGAATAGAACAGAAAATATGGAATGGAATGGAATAGAATATGCCATGGCATGGAGTAATAGAAACAGGAATGGAATAGAATTAAATTGAATATAGAGTAAAATAGAATATAAAATAGAATAGAATATGGCATGTCATGGCATAATAGAAATGGAATGGAATAAGGAATGGGGAGGAGAGAATAGAATAGAATGCAGAATAGAGTGTAATGGAATAGAAAATGAATAGAATAGAAGGAGGAGGGGGAAGAAGAGGAGAGGAGATTTCTGGTGTACATTTGAATGTTTTTGCAGTTCCTTCTTTTCACTGGAAAACCTGAGAGAGAGGGAGGGGGAGGGAGAGAGAGAGAGAGAGAGAAGAGAGAGGGGGAAAGGCCTTGTAAGAACCAGTGGAGGATTCCCCTTGTCTTGTTCCTTCTGTCTGCAGGGGTTTCTGACGAGAGGAATTTGAGACCCAGGCGACTGCGGAAAGGGCAGAAGACGGGAGCCAAGGCCAAAGGAGCTGTGGTGGCTTCGAATCCCGCCCCAATGGAGGTCCTGAAAAGGATTGGAGAAGACGCTGGGCAGCAGCAGGTTGGTTTGGCTCCCCCTGTTAGAGCAAGCAGCCGCGGGACACCCTCGCTCACCTTCGCACATCTGGCACGCTGCTTGCGCCGCTGAACACTCAACATTAGTGGGAGAGGGGTGGCATATTTGAGGGACCACCTGTCCCATTAGGTCTGCCAGGGGAGGCACTCTCCATCTCCTGTCTCCTGTAACGGACTGCCATCTTGCTGGGGTGGGGGTGGGGGTAGGGGTGGGGTGGAGGGCAGAAAGAGGTGCCCGCCTTTGGAAGATCATTTCCCCAGAGATTAGATTGATCTTGATCAAGATTAGGGATTAGGGGTGACCTCCAATATCTTCAGAATTTTTTATTTTTATTTTTTGTTCTCTTACATAACCATTTTACGTTCACATAATAATAATTCTTCTTTACATTTGTCATTCTTAATACATTTATTATTTCATTTAATAGGTTGTAATATACAGTTTGGGTTGCTTTATTTACCATCCCTTCCTCCTGTTGTAACACCACCACCTTTTCCCTTTCTTTTCTACTTCCTTCCTTCCCTCCCTTCTCTACTTTCCTCCTTCCTCCTCTCCCCTCCTTTCCTTCTTCCCTTCCCTTTCTCCAACAACTACTCTTCCTCTTCCCCTATCTACCCTCTCTCCTTCTCTTCCTCTCCCTTCCATCCTCCTCCTCTACCTCTTTCTTCTTTCCCTCGTCTTCCCCTTCCTTCTTCCCTTACCTCTCCCCTACTCCTACTCTTCCTCTTCCCCTTCCTACCCTCTTCTTCCTCTCTTCTTCTCCCTTCCATCCTCCTCTTCTTGCCTCGTTCTTCTTTCCCCCATCTTTCTTTCATTCTCTCCTCCTCTCTCTCTCTCTTTTTCTGTTGTTATAGGTATCTCTTTCAAATCTCAGTTTATGTTTCCTTGGTATTTCGGCACACCTAAGTATAATTTGGTATCATTTCTTATTCCCTTACCTTCGCTAATCTATCCTAACTATGTTCCCCCCACCTTTATATCTCATTCTTGAATATATACTTGTATATTTAATATTTTCTTTTCTGTTTTCCCCTTCTCCCCACCCATTTCCATATAGTAGTGCATCGCCTGGGTTCTGTATCTTCTCCCTCCTTCCTTTTCTATTTTCCTTTCTCCAGCCAATCATAAAATCTTCCTCATGTCTTGAAGTACTCCGATTCTTCTTTATCCTTTATTTTGTGACTTCCAATATCTGATTGGCTGCCAGAGAGAGGAGGGGGTCGACCTATTCTCCAAAGCCCCTGAGGGTAAAACAAGAAGCAATGGGTGGAAACTAATCAAGGAGAGAAGCAACTTAGAACTCAGGAGAAATTTCCTGACAGTTAAAACAATTAATCAGTGGAACAGAAGTTGCCTCCAGAAGTTGTGAATGCTCCAACACTGGAAGTCTTTAAGAAGATGTTGGATAGCCATTTGTCTAAAGTGGTGAAGAATTTCCAGAAAGAAAGAGAGAGAGACAGAGAGATAGGGTGTCTAATGAAAAGAAGGACTAGGGGAGACAGGATAGCAGTCTTCCGATATCTCAGGGGTTGCCCCAAAGAAGAGGGAGTCAAGCTATTCTCCAAGGCACCTGAGGGCAGAACAAGAAGCAATGGGTGGAAACTAATCAAGGAGAGAAGCAACTTAGAACTCAGGAGAAATTTCCTGACAGTTAAAACAATTAATCAGTGGAACAAGAAGTTGCCTCCAGAAGTTGTGAATGCTCCAACACTGGAAGTCTTTAAGAAGATGTTGGATAGCCATTTGTCTAAAGTGGTGAAGAGTTTCCAGAAAGAAAGAGAGAGAGACAGAGATAGAGTGTCTAATGAAAAGAAGGACTAGGGGAGACAGGATAGCAGTCTTCCAATATCTCAGGGGTTGCCCCAAAGAAGAGGGAGTCAAGCTATTCTCCAAAGCACCTGAGGGTAGAACAAGAAGCAATGGGTGGAAACTAATCAAGGAGAGAAGCAACTTAGAACTAAGGAGAAACTTCCTGATTGTGGGAACAATTAACCAGTGGAACAGCTTGCCTCTAGAAGTTGTGAACGCTCCAGCACTGGAGGCTTTGAAGAAGAGGGTGGACAACTATTTGTCTGAAATAGTATAAGGCTGTGATGGGGAACCTATGGCGTGAGTGCCGGAAGAGCCGAGGTGGCGCAGTGGTTAGAGTGCAGTACTGCAGGCCACTTCAGCTGACTGTTATCTGCAGTTCGGCGGTTCAAATCTCACCGGCTCAGGGTTGACTCAGCCTTCCATCCGTCCGATGTGGGTGAAATGAGGACCCAGATTGTGGGGGCAATATGCTGACTCTGTAAACCGCTTAAAGAGGGCTGAAAGCCCTATGAAGAGGTATATAAGTCTAACTGCTATTGCTATTGCTAAGTGACACACAAGAGCCATCTCTTTGGGTGCATGTCGGACCGGGAAGCAGAGTTTCCGGTTTCTGGCACGTGCATACACACCGGCCAGCTGGTCTTCGCACGTGCATGCACGCCAGAAACCAGAAGACTTAAGTGGGCAGCACGCATGTGCACGCCGGAAACTAGAAGCTTAGCTTCCGGGCATGTGAGCTAAGGAGCTTCTCTTCCGGTTTCCGGCGCTCCCTCGAGTGCCAAACGCTTTGGTTTTGGTACTCGGTGCTGAAAAGGTTCGCCACCCTGACTGGCATGGGGTCTGCTGGCTTGAGCTGGGGTTGGACTAGAAGACCTCCAGGGTCCCTTCCATCTCTGCGAGAGGCTTTTTGCAAGGCCTTTCAGGTGTGATTTTTGTCACTGGGCATGGGATCCAGTAATACGAAAGAGCCCTTTTTGTTATTGATTGTGTCCTTTTCTTTCTAGAAAGACCCCTTTTTAAATCCTATTGATTATTTGTGTGCTGTTTCTTATAGTTATCTTATAGTTATCCTTTTATCAGGTTTTTAACTTTAGCCACGCTGCATCGTGGATTTGTGATGAATGTCTCTGTCAGTTGAAATATTAATACAGTAATAGTATACACAGATAAACAATAGTAAAAAAATCCCCAAAGGGGCTTTTTCAAGGGGCGACCGGACTTGCCTTGAAGATGTTTAGTGTCTCATCCAAGAATCTTCTTCAGCTCTGAAAACATCTTCAAAGAATAACCAGAAAGTCCAGTTGCCTCCTATAAAAGCCCCTTTGGGACAGCCATAACCTGGATGATGGAGAATCTCCATGGATACCGAAGCTCAGGAGAGCATCAGGAACCTTCCTGTGCTACAAATACTCTCCTCTGTCGGTATTTATATTATATATGTGTATATGTATGTATGTATGTATGTATGTATGCATGCATGTGTATGTATGTGTGTGTGTGTGTGTGTATGTATATATATATATATATATATATATATATATATATATATATATATATATATATATATATCAGCACCTCTTCATTGAGTAATTAGGAAAGAAGATCACGAGACTCCATAGGTAGAAATCAAGTGTACTTTTACTAATTATAAATGATTAGAAGCGTAGCAAAGCGAAGACTGACTATTTAGGCGCGAAAGCGATTGATATATAAAATAACCCATTCCCCACCCCTTGGCATCCCCGTTACAGTCCAATCATAATTCTCCTAAGTGTCAGGTGCGAGATAACTTCGAAAGGCATCACCAAGATGGAATGTCGGTGCCGTTAGCCTTGGCGGGAAACCTCCTCCGCATGCGTAGTCCGACAGGCAGCAAAACTCCAGAATCTTCTTCCAGCACAATTAGTAACCCCTCCCAAATACCATGCCCTCCCTCCCCGTTTCATGGCAGCCGAAGCAGCAGCAAAACAGAGGCTGACAAATATACATACATACATACATACATACATACATACATACATACATACATCGATTTATATCTCCCAAATGTGACTCCTGGCTGGTGCTTAGAACTTCCGAAAGCCTCCCAAAACAATCCGAAACAGTGCCAAGAATAACTGCAACACAATATTTAACCAACCGGCTCTCTGGGACAGCCTGAGCCCATTCATGCAAATTTACTGTATTTTTCAGACTATAAGATGCACCTTTCGCCCCCCAAAAGGAGGGTGAAAATCTGGGTGCGTCTTATACACTGAATACAGCATTTTTAGCCTCCCAAAACCCCGCCCCCTTCACAAAAATGGACCCGCAGAGGGCTTGGGAAGGCCTGTAAAGAGCTCCTGGGGGCTGGGAAGGGCAAAAACGAGTGAAAAATGGGCCGGGTTTTGCTTGTTTTTGCACCCAGAAGCAGTTGAGTTGAGTTGATTATATTTCTATGCCGCCCTATTCCCCGGAGGGACTCAACACAAACAAAACAATACCACAATTTAAAACACTTCAACAACTATACCATTCGAGGGGGGACAAAAACTCATTAGCCCCAGGCCTGTCGGAACAGCCAGGTTTTAAGGGCTTTGCGGAAGGCTTGGAGGGTGGTGAGGGTCTGAATCTCCACAGGGAGCTCGTTCCAGAGGGCCGGAGCAGCCACAGAGAAGGCCCTCCTCCGGGTGGTCGCCAGTCGGCATTGGCCGGCGGATGGAATTTGGAGGAGGCCTAATCTGTGGGATCTAATCTGTCTGTTGGAGGTAATTGGCAGTAGGCGGTCTCACTCTACAAGCCTCCCAAAGCCTATGCATGCCACTATTTTGCAAAATTGGCCCGTTTTTTTCTCGTTTTTGTCCCCCCCCCCCCGCCCCCAGGAGCACTTTGCAGGCCTCTCAAACACTCTGCATGCCCCGTTTTTCACACAAAAAAATGAGGCCTGCAGAGGGTTTGGGAGGCCTGCAGAATGCAAAACCTTTTTTTTTTTAAATTTACCTCTTCAAAATCATGGTGCATCTTATACTCTGGTGCATCTTATAGTCTGAAAAACACTGTAAATTGTGCTGAGAAAAAGAACCTCAACAGGCTCAACAACCTCTAGACCTCATGCTCCAGGGAGCATCCAAGCCTCAGGGATTTACAAAAGGCCCAGAGTCTTGGGGCCAAGTGAATCTCAGCAGCTGTGGTGCTTATCTTGTCCTGCAGACCATGTTTTGCTGTGCTCAGGTGTGCCGAGGGGTTGCGTTAGTGTCTCTACCCAACACTTCCCGAGTTCTTTTTGTTTTTAAAAATACTTTTATTCATAAACATTTTCAATACAGTGTATTGTCAGGGTATACCATTTACAAAAAAATAAGAACCACCAGAGAAAAGACAGTAATAAATACTAACACATGTACTAATAACAATAGTAATAATATAACTAAGTAATTTTAACTGACAATCTTGGCAGTGGCTCAGTGGTTAGGGTGCAGTACTGCAGGCCACTTCAGCTGACTGTTATCTGCAGTTCAGTGGTTCTAATCTCACCGGCTCAAGGTTGACTCAGCCTTCCATCCTTCCAAGGTGGGTGAAATGAGGACCCAGACTGTGGGGGCAATATGCTGACTCTGTAAACCGCTTAGAGAGGGCTGAAAGCCCTATGAAGCGTATATAAGTCTAACTGCTATTGCTATTGCTATTTATATTAGCTTCTTTACATTTTTGTTAATTATATTGACATGATTGTAGTTGTAATCTATCTTTATTTTTAATACATACGTTCATAGTCTTTCTTCCTCTAATTCATACCTTTTATCTCTAACCACTCATAAAATCTATTCCATATCAAGTAAATATCCTGTGTCCTCTTTATCTTTTATTTCTAAAGTGAGTCTGTCCATTTCAGCGCAATCTAAAATTTTTCGAATTACAGCCTCATCTGGCGGGGTGTTCTCATTTTTCCAGTATTTGGCAAATATAATCCTTGCTGCTGTCAGTATACGCAAAACCAAATATGTGGTCCCTTTATCATAACCCTCCCAACAGATATACTTCTGGTTTCAGATCTATATTCTGTTTAATTATCTTTTCCAACCAGCTACCTATTTTCTCCCAATATTTTCTTGCTTTGCTACAAGTCCACCACATATGCTAGTAAGTACTTGGGGTCTGATTGCATTTCCAGCATTTGGCAGATAAATTACTACCGTATTTTTCAGAGTATGAGACTCTCCGAAGTATAAGACGCACCTAGCTTTTGGGGAGGAAAACAAGGGGGGGAAATCTGTCTCTGCCTCCCAGCAATTTGCCTCCTTGCAACAAACAGCAAACAGCACAGACAATATACACTGTTTGTAGTGTTACATTTCAATCTATACTTGTACAGATGCTGTTAAAATTGATGTGGGTTTCTGGAAGTATAGTTTGTCTCTGCTATTTAAAAGAAGATGCAATAGCACCGGGCCTCTTCAGATCAAGGATTTATTTTAAGAAGCTTCTTCATTTTGTTAAGCTGTCCAGAACAATAATAAAGCAGTCTTAAAAAAAAATAAGTCTAATAATTTGAACATTCTATAGGCGTTTATAGTTATTGGCTTAACCTCCTTGCAGCAAACAGCCTGATTAGCACAAGGGGAAAAAAATCTGCCTCTGCCTCCCAGCAATTTGCCTCCTTGCACCAAACAGCAAGTTTCACTTTCACTTTCAGCCTGGGCCTCCCGATCATCAGCTGTTTCAGGCTGCAGGGATTTCCTTAGCCTATTGCATCCTCCCCAAGCCCCATTTTCCCTCTTTGCTGCAAGGAGGTAAATTGATGGGAGGCAGAGGCCAAAGGCTGGGGGCCGGTGGGTGGGAGGGTGGCACATTCAGTGTATAAGACGCACCCAAATTTTCACCCTCTTTTAGGGGGTGGGGAAAGGTGCGTCTTATACTCTGAAAAATAAGGTAAATTACTAAATTACTTCCTGAGTTCTGAATCAGTTTCAAAAAGCATCTGCTTGGCTTCAGTGCCTCTGAAACTCACCAACAAAGAGACCCTGACGTGGCCATTCACCTGGGGCAATTGTGCGTCGAAATTCTCCGACTCACAAGTGCAAAGGGAGATGCAGACGTCTTTTGTATCACAGGAGCACCGTGGTGCGGCATGCGCAGGTACCAAAGAATGATCCACAGGGATTTGTCTTTTGGGGAACCCCCCCCCCCCCCAAGCTTTAGGGAATTTTAGCAGATAAAACTCAGAACTCTTAACTGGAAGCAGTTCGAGTGAAAAGGCTGTTGTAAATTAAAAAGGAATTTTGGAGAGTCTTGGTGGACCATCCCTTAAACATGAGCCAGCCGTGTGAAGCCGCCGCCAAAAAAGTTAATACGATCCTTGGTTGTATAAACAGTGGCATAGAATCAAGATCACGGGAAGTATTAGTAAGGCTAATTTACTAATTAGTAAGTATTAGTAAACCTTAGTAAGGCTTTTAAAACCTTGAATGCTGCATCCAGTTTTGGTCACCGTACTACAAAAATGACCTTGAGACTTTGGAAAAGGTGCAGAGAAGAGCAGCTAAGACGATTAAAGGCCTGGAGACTAAAACATATGAAGAACGGTTGCAGGATTTGGGTTTGGTTAGTCCAGAACTGAGATGGTGAACCTATGGCACAGGTGGCACGCGGAGCCAAATTTGCTGGCACGGCAGCCCCAAGCTTTCCTGAAGCCTGGGGAGGGCGAAAAACGGGACAGCCGGAATTTCAGAAACCCATCTGTTTCTGCCTTCCAGAGGGCCTCTGGGGTGGACCAGGGGAGGCCCTTTTCACTCTGGAGCCTGGGGAGGGCAACCCCCCCCATGTGAGGGTCACACGCATACATGGGGGGGGGCTCATTCCATTGTTGGTTTGGGCACGCATGATAGCACGCGCATGGACAATTTTTGCATGCTTTTAGAAAAAGTTTAGCCATCAATGGTCTAGAGAAAAGAAGAACTAGGGGGAACATGATAGCGGTCTCCCAGTATTTGAGGGGCTGCCCCAAAGAAGAAGAGGGGGGGGGGTAAACCTTTTCTTCAAGGCACCAGAAGGCAGAAGAAGAAGCAATGGATGGAAACTAATCAAGAAGAAATCTGGAATTAAGAAGAAGCTTCCTAAGAGTGAGGACAATTAACCAGTGGAACAGAAGTTGCCTCCAGACGTTGTGGGGGCTTCCATCCCTGGAGGTTTTTAAGAAGAGACTGCACAGCCCCTTGTCTGAAATACTATTAACATCTCCTGCTTCATTAGGAGGCTGGACTAGAAGACCTCCAAGGTCCCTTCCAGCTCTACTCTGATTCTGACTTGAATGAGACTCTCTGCCGCTCGAGGGCAGCCCGAAACTTCACTCCGTGCAAGTTGATTGCTATTATCTATCCCAAAGTCGGCTTGAAACACTAATTTCAAAATTACCTTTCGAAGTCTTTGAAAGAAAGAGCAGAAGCGAGAAA
This sequence comes from Thamnophis elegans, assembly GCF_009769535.1. NCBI lineage: Eukaryota > Metazoa > Chordata > Lepidosauria > Squamata > Natricidae > Thamnophis > Thamnophis elegans. The sequence goes on along the minus strand of NC_045543.1, from coordinate 148,091,682 downwards.
AAAATGCAGTTTCTTGGTGTGGCCGAACCACATCTCCCAGCCATGGTGTTCAGGGAAAAGTAGGAACCTCCTCCTCGTTGTGGGATCCATTCTTAATTGGGCCACAAATTGACAAGGTCGCAGAGAAGAAGGATGTGCCTTGTTAGCAGCATCTAAATCTTTGAGACAGCTGGACTTCGGCTCCCAGAACTCCCCAGCCTGGTGTATCCTTCCAATTGAAATTCACCGTGAAAATTACGGAGGTTGACCACCAGAAAGCGCTGGCAATCCACTTAACAACTGGGGGAAAAGGCCGTAAAATGAGGCGTGACTCTTTTAACAACTTACCTTGCTTAGCCAGTGGAAATTTTGGGCTCAGTTATGGTCGTAAATCGAGGACTACCTGTTTCCCGAACTGTTAAAAGTCTTTGTTAATTTCTGGGTGTGCAGAAATTTTCTGGACAACCAAGTGCCCTCTGGTGGTGCAAGAGTGCAAATACACCTCTTGGTTAAAAAAATAAATAAATACTATACGGGTACTATCACATCATTGGTACTTTGAATTTTTGATGCTCTACCAATTTGCTCCATGAAGCCCAGAGACTCACTCTGGTAGCCAATTGGACATTGCAGGAGGAGCGTGTTTTGGAATTTGCAGCTAGGGTTACGGGATAAAACCTGAGTTGCCAATTGCACGGTTTTTACCATGCAATTTACTGTTCGGGAGTCACTTTGAGTATTTAGAGATAACAGAACAATACAGAATAACAGAATTGGATGGGACCTTGGAGGTCTTCTAGTCCAGCCCCCGGCTCAAGCAGGAAACCGTGTATACCATTTCAGATAAATGGTCGTCTATAATCTCTTTAAAAACCTCCAGTGATGGAGCACCCACAACTTCTGAAGGCGAGCCGTTGCACTGATTAATCATTGCACTGTCAGGAAATTCCTTCTTAGTTCTATCAGTAGGTTTTTTTTTTATAAAATAATTTTTAATTTTTAATTTTCAAAACAAACATGACACATAAAATCTTTCTTTCCATACTGTAGAAAGTGTTTCAGTTGGTTACAAAAGGCTTTCGTGCATCTCTTCCACCGTCATCAAGTACAGTTCATATTAACTCAAGTATTTTAACTCTAATGTTCATGTATGTTACCATCATCATACCTCCAGTTTTATTTGACTATCATTGTTTAGACGTCCTTCATCATAAAATATACCAAAATTTAATACATAACCACATATTGGTATTTCATTTCCTATTTCTAAGATCCTCCAATAGTACTGAGTCCTTATGTCCTCTTCTAGCTAAACATCCATAATATTTAGTAACAACAATTTCCAATCCTCCTTTTCAAAGCACTGTTTACAATTTACATCCAGTTTCCTTAGGTTGTATCCATACCTATATATAAATTATTTATCATCATCCCTTCTTTATTTGACTATATCCTATATTATAACATTTTCCCCCTAATAGTCAAAACCTGACTCTACCTAATTTAGTTTTTTTTTTATTGACCTTTATATATAATCCAAAAAGTTTTCTGATCTTCCCTTCATGGGTATCATTCAATATTCATATCCAATTATTGCTTATCATAACACTACACATTGTTTACATTATTATCATTATCAGTTTTTTTTATTTAACTATGCCTATTGTTAGTAGGTTTTGAGTCGTTCATTTTTATTTTTAGTTTACATTTCCAAAATGTACTTTTGCAAGTTTGCAAGTTTAATAACATTTATATGCCGCCCAATCCCGTAGGACTCCGGGCGGCTTACACTACAGAAATAAATCAAAAAATAAAATACAGGGAAAGAAAAGGTAGATTTAAAAACAGCATACCATGCACTCCGTTCTAAATGGGCCTGGACCGTATTTTGGGGTCAACAGCCCCAGGCCTGCCGGAACAGCCAAGTTTTAATGGCTTTCCGGAGGGCCAGGAGAGTGGGAAGGGTCCGGATCTCTGCGGGTAGATTGTTCCACAGGGCCGGAGCAGCTACAGAGAAAGACCTCCCCTGAGTAGTCGCCAACCGGCATTGCCCGGTCGACGGTACCCGAAGGAGGCCCAGCCTGTGAGATCTAATGGGTCGTTGGGAAGTATGTGGCAGGAGGCGGTCCCGCAGGTATCCAGGTCCCAAGTCATGTAGGACTTTAAAGGTAACGACCAGCACCTTGAAGCCCGTTCGGAGACCGATGGGAAGCCAGTGCAGCTCGCGGAGGATAGGTGTAACATGGGTGTACCTAGGTACACCCGATATCGCTCGCGCAACCGCATTCTGGACCAATTGTAGTCTCCGAACACTCTTCAGGGGCAGCCCCATGTAGAGCGCATTACAGTAATCAAGCCTAGAGGTGACGAGAGCATGAGTGACCATTTGAAGTGCCTCCTGGTCCAGGTAGGGCCGCAATTGGTGCACCAGGCGAACCTGGGCAAAAGCCCCCCCTGGTCACAGCCGATAGATGGTATTCTAATGTCAGCTGAGAATCCAGGAGGACACCCAAGTTGCGGACCCTCTCTGAGGGTTGCCATTTTTGGGGGGTGGTGATTTGCATTTGAAAAAAGTAATACTTCAGATCTTATGAAGTTTTACCTAGCAATTTTTGCTTCTGGCAAAAAAAATTGCATCAGCTGCAGATGATAAATTCCCCAAGGTTAAAAATAGGACTGTGCCCCCTGTCTAAACCCCCATTTCTGAGGTCCGTGCAGTATTGCAATCCTTCTCTTTTTCCTCCTTCCATCCCTGGGTGAAGCTTGTTTATGGAAGCATAAGCCAACAATGACTCTTCCAGCGCAACATTTGGGAAATTATTCCCCCCTAGCTGTTTGTAAAAATGTGTCTTTTCTTCCTTGGTCCATTCAAGTTGTGGCTGAATTTTCAGTCGAATCTGTTCATGCTTAAAATACATTTAGGGTAAATTCAAGGAAGGTTTCTATGTTAACGAAGTTCCTTTTGTAAATGTGGGTTTTAATTTTTTAGGGGCCCGACAAAGGAGAAACGAAGAGTGCTTCTTTAAAGGATTTATGCCCCGAAGACAAGAGGCGCATCGCAAACTTAATTAAGGAGCTTGCAAGGTGAGGAGGATAAACTGGGTTTGATCATGGGGAAGGCAGAGAATTTCCTTCCCAGTTAGGGCTTTGTGAATTGGAGGGATTTGTCTTTATTCAAAGTATTCTACAACATTTTGAAGGATGCCAGTGTTCTGACCGAGGCTTCCCGAGAGCATGAAGCAAACTCCTGGTCCCGACAAAAAAACCTCTTTTATTAAGTTACTGTGAATTCCTCTCATTCACATCCAGCAAAGTCTTTCGAGGGAGGATTTACAGTCACAGACCTTATCTGGCTCGGAGAGCGGCCAGGCTGATATCTGCGGAACTTGGCAAGGAGTCTTGGAGAGTCACGAACCAATGAAGCAAACTAATTATCTCCTGCAAACTCCACTCCCCCTTTGCTCCTCTTTTATTCCCTATGGGAGGGGTCATTCACCGTCCACCTGTGGCCTTACTCTCAAGTTGACCCCTGTTCTTTAGCTGTTCCCTTTGTCTAGCAACTCTGTGCATGCGCACACTGGGAACTGGCTCCAGCTGTTCCTCTGCCTCACTGATGTCTGACTCCGAAGGCAGCTGATAACTGGCATGCGGCCCTGGCCCCCTCTCTGCCTCCGACACAGAGCCCTCATCAGAGCCTTCCCCAGACTCCAGGACTGGCCCAGGTTCCTCCCCAACCTCCTCACTGCCCGAATCTGCTGCCAGCTCCACTTGCCGCTGGCGGGCCCCAACACACAGAGAACTGACGAAAGGTTTCCCCTGCTGTAAATTTATTTATTTGTTTATTTTATTTCTAATCCACATTTATTTACAAACAACTGAAGGTGGCGAACATACCTAACATTTTATTTTCCTCCCAACAACAACCCGGGGGGGGGGAGTTGTGCAGAGAGAAAATGACTGGGGCAAGGGCACCCAGCCAGCTTTCATTCATAAGATGGGACTAGAACTCTCAGTCTCCCGGTGCTTAGCCCCAAGTCACCCAGCCGGACCCTAAATTCAATCCTGAGCTACAGTTATTATATATTCTACCCATCTATTTATTTATTAAGCAAATTTTACAGGACCACCCAACTCACACACAGGTTCCTTAGGGCGGTTTACCACATTAAGAATCCACAATATAAAAACCACACAACCACACAAACACAATCCATGAGGGCAGCAGCACAACCAAATCAACTACTTGATCGCCCCCCCCTTGAGCAGCAGGAATCGTGAGTGGTGGGAGTCGAGGCAGAGGGGGCTTCAGGCTACTCCTCACCGAAATCCATCATCTTCTATTGGTGGCAGGTATTGGTCTGACAGTCTGTGTGTGTGTGTGTGTGTGTGTCAGGGTTCCAAATAGCATCCAAAAGTAAATCAGAGTCCAAGGCAAAGGATTCCTCAAAGTTCCAATTGATGAAGAGAGCCATGTTGGCCCATCTGGGAAAACCTGAATCTGAAAGCTTCCCGGTTTTCCCCACCCAGTTGAAAGTTCAAGATCTTGCCCCACACACCCACAAGTCCATCCCATGGTCCCATCTCCCTCTGCCATGCTGGCAGCTTCCACCCATCCAGTTCCGGTCAGGTGCAAAGACAAAGGATAATGACCTTGGCTTTCTGGAAAGAATGTTGTTATGGCTACGTATCACCCAACTCCGTATAATCCCCCTCTCCCATTTTCCCACCATAGAAAATGAATAGTAGAAAGTGTGGCGGGCCCGAAACCCAAAAATGAACGGATGGCTTGCAGGTCTGACGGTGTGTGTTGTGTTGATCTTTTCAGAGTGAGCGAGGAAAAAGAGGTGACGGAGGAGCGCCTGAAAGCTGAGCAGGAGGCGTTTGAGAAGAAGATCAGGCAGATGGAGGACCAGAATGTCCTCATCGTGAGAGAGAGGGAAGATATCCTTTTTTTTTGTAAAAAAAGAAAGAAATTGGCTTCAAATGGGGAGCGGGTGGAAGTGGGGAGTTGATTGCATGGAATAAAAAAGCCAACCAGGGAGAAATAATGGCCCTAATTTGTAGCTGGGTACCTATCGCTGCCTGCTGGCGTTCAGAAGCAGTCCGGGGGGGGGGGGGGGGGCTACCAGCAGGGGCTGTTGGCTCCCTTCGAGTTGGAAATGCTCTCCCCCCCCCCCCTCAGCTGTTCCCTGGGATGTTGCTTTGCTGTGCCAAAAGAGGCTCATCCTTGCAAGGAAGAGAGCGAAAATCTGAGCATATCCGCCCTGCTTCCTCTTGGCTGTCCTGCTTCATTGCCCTCCTTTGGCTTCACTTTAGGGGAGATGCTCCCCTAGGTTATTCTGCAGCCCACTTTCGGGAGTTGAGGAGGGCTGGGATCTGGTGAGATAGGGCAGATTTTAGAGGTGATCAAGTGTGACTCTGAAGCCCCTTCCTTCCTCCCTCCCTCCCTCCCTCCCTCCCTCCCTCCCTCCCTCCCTTTTTCTTCTTTTCTCCTTTCCATCCCTCCATCTCTCCCTTTCTCCTTCCTTCTTTCCTCTCTCCCTTCCTTCCTCTCTCTCTCTCTCTCTCCCTTCCTTTCATTCTCCTCCCTCCCTCCCCTATTCTTCCACTCTCCTTCCCTCCTTTCATCTCTCCCTTCCTCCTTCCTTACTCCCCTCCCCTCCCTCTTTCTCTCCTTCCTTCCTGCCTTCCTCCCTCCCTCTCCTCCTTTCCCCCCGCCATCTCTCCCTTTCTCCTTCCTTCCTTCCTCCCTCCCTTCCTTCCTCCCTCCCTCCCCCCTCCCCTTTTCTTCCACTCTCCTTCCCTCCCCCCATCTCTCCCTTTCTCCTTCCTTTCTCCTTCCCTCCCTCCTTCCTTGCTCCTCTCCCTTTCCTCTTTCTCTCCTTCCTTCCTTCTCCTAATGGCAAATTAGAACCACCAAGTGCATGGTTCTCTGGCGCAGCTGAACACATGGGGTTGAGAGTGAGGGGCTTTTATACTTACTCTTGGGGCTTTGAACTTGAGCTTCCTGTTCCTGTGCAAGAACATGTATTCTGTTGGCTGTAATCAGATTCCCATATGGGGCCATGTGGGGTCATGTTTGCCTGAGATAAGTTTGGTTGAAGTTTGGATTCTGATGTCCTTAGGAGATTTTGTAATGCAGTGAGCCCGGCTGCCAGATAATCCTATTATGTCCTGGAGAGTCATGTCTTAATCCCACCACCCTGGAGCTGGAGGTCTTTTGTCTTGTAGATAGTGTCAACTCATAAAGCATTTGCATGTCTGTTATCAGGTGGGGAGGAAAGGTGGGGCGCGCATTGCACGCATACCTTCGGCTAGAGTCGGATCTCAGATTACTACAGCAGGCTTGGGAGGCGTGCACCTCATTGTAGAATGTGATTTATGACACAGACTGAAGGGAGGGAAGAAACAGGTGAAGTTCAGCCATAATTTAAATGGGGCTCAGACCTGACTGCAATGGGGTTTTGCCAAAATGGTGTTCCTAATAAATGTCTGGTTTTCTTTTGAAACTTGGCTCAAGGCTCATGAATTAATGAGGGCATCTTTCAGAAACCTGACAGATAGGCTGGCCCAGTCCTTCTCAATGGGCGCCAAATATCTGCTGGCGGCAGGGAGCAGCTGAAGCTCTGAGTTTCTGCCTCCCTTAAGATTTCCATTTCTCTTTTAGGGGAAGTACGATAGTCTGCCTTTTTAAAAAAATAATAATAATAATTTCTCAAACTCTTTCATTCTCCTGGAAGGGGGGACTTTCCCTCAACGAGAACGTGGCACACGATGGCAGGACCGCATGACTGGCTTTCCGATTTCCTTCCAACTTTCCTGGGTTTGTTTTATTCGCGGTGTGTTTGAGTCACAGCCTTAAGAGGTTGGCTTCGTTCGCCATACGAATCCGTAAATCGTGATTTTACCCCCTTGCGATGGCTGCGTCCGCCTGACTTAAACTGAGCCAAACCTGAAACGCGCTGTGTTACTTCTGAGCCGAGTGTGTTGATCTAGGGCCGTAAGTGGGTTGTGGGTATCGGGATGAGGAAGGGAATAAACGCACATTTGCGCGCGGACGGAAGGGCTCGGTGATAAACGGGCTGAGCTGCTCACGCGGGTTTATCTCTTAATGCTAAGGGGGGCATTTGAATGGCCAGAGGGTCATCAGCAAATGAGGATCGGCTGTTATGCAATTGTAAATGAAATATATGAAGAACATCTATGGAGCTTCTCAGCCCTCCAGGTCATGGTTGTCCCAAAGGTGCTTTTTTCAGGATGCAACCGGACTTTCTTATTTTTTCTTTTGAAGACATTTTGCTTCTCATCCAAGAAGCTTCTTCAGCTCTGGCTGGAGGGTGGGGAATGGAAGGAATGATAATCCTTGCAAACAGCTGGTCATTTCCATCCTTTTAGAGGGTCATTGAGGCCACTTGGAGGTTTATCTGTGTCTTCAGGGTCACCTGAGTGCTGCAAATGGTTCCTGTAGTCTGCAATTTTTTCCTCTAGAAACCCATTCCTATTCCCAGACCATTCCAAGGGTCTTCATCTCAAATTGCATAGCTAAACGTTTGTAGAGATTCTCCCATCCCAGAAGCTTCTTCAGTTCTGATTGGATGGTGGGGAAGGGAGGGATTGATATGTCAGCATTCCAAATACCATGTAGAATCAAAACAGAATCAAAGGTAAAAGTATGCTTAAAGTTCCAATTTAATAAAGCAGGCATGTTGGCACATAGCTATGGGATTCCAACTCTGGAAGTTACATCAGAATCCCACCCAGTTAAAAGTTCATGATCTTGTCCCCACACCCACAATCCATCACATGGTCCAATCTCCTTCTTCCACGCTGGCGTCCATGCCCAGCTTCTTCCGGTCAGGTGTATTGGTGTGGAGACAAAGGATGACCTTGACTTCTAGCAAAGAATGAAAAACAATACATTCCAAAATCCTACTCCTTCTATTCCCGCCTCCCATTGACTATACTTAAAGAAACAGCATAATTAAATAAGAGAAAGTGTGGCAGGCCAAAATTCTAAGAGGAATATAAATGCAGGCCTGACATGATAATCTTTGCAGATAGCTGGATGTTTGCATTCTTTTGTAGAGCCCTTGAGGCCCCTTGGAGGTTTATCTGTGTCTTCAAGTTCACCTGAGTGATGCAAATGGTTCCTGTAGTCTTCAGTCTTTGGGAAATCCGTTCATATGCCTCACCATTCCAAGGGTCTTCATCCCAAGGATGCATCCCGAGCTCTTCCCTGTAGTTTCTCAGTCATCCAGATCATGGTTGTCCCAAAGGTGCTTTTTTCAGGAGGCAACTGGACTTTCTGGTTATTTCTTTTGAAGAAGTTTCGCTTCTCATCCGAGAAGCTTCTTCAGTTCTGACTGGATGGTGGGGAATGGAAGGATTTATACTCCTTGCAGACAGCTGGTCATTTGCATCCTTTTAGAGGGTCCTTGAGGCCACTTGGAGGTTTGTCTGTGTCCTCAGGGTCACCTGAGTGGTGCAAATGGTTCCTGCAGTCAGCAATTTTCTCTCTGGAAATCCATTCCTATTCCCGCACCATTCCAAGGGTCTTCATCTCAAATTGCATAGCTAAAGGTTTGTAGAGATTCTCCCATCCAAGAAGCTTCTTCTGCTCTGACTGGATGGTGGGGAAGGGAAGGATTTATATTCCTTGCAGACAGCTGGTCATTTGCATCCTTTTAGAGGGTCCTTGAGGCCACTTGGAGGTTTGTTAGCCGCCCTGAGTCTCTCGGGAATAGGTCGGCATACAAATTGAATAAACTACTACTAACTAAACTACCTGAGTGGTGCAAATGGGTTTATACTCCTTGCAGACATATGAAAAAAAAATTAAAAGACAAAGCCCACTCTTTTGAAGACAGCAAAGTCCACATTTAGGACAGGGAGGACCGCTGGTTTCAAAGAGCGGTCAAAGAGGCCACCTGTGTCCCAATTGAACAGCCCTCTCTCAACAGAAGGGGAGGGATACAACTTCATCTATCTCAAGTCTACAACACAGTCCTTTCAGCAGTTCCAGGAAGGCTCCACACCCATTTGCACCACTCAGGTGACCCTTAGATAAATCTCCAAGCGGCCTCAAGGACCCTCTAAAAGGATGCAAATGACCAGCTGTCTGGAAGGAATATAAATCCTTCCCTTCTCCTCCATCCAGTCAGAGCTCAAGAAACGTCTTGATGGGAGAATCTCTACAGACTTTTAGCTATGCAATTTGAGATGAAGACCCTTGGAATGGTGTGGGAGTAGGAATGGATTTCCAGAGGAAAAAATTGCAGATTACAGGAACCATTTGCAGCACTCAGGTGACCCTGAGGACACAGATAAACCTCCAAGTGGCCTCAATGACCCTCTAAAAGGATGCAAATGACCAGCTGTCTGCAAGGAGCATAAATCCTTCCATTCCCCTCCATCCAGTCAGAGCTGAAGAAGCTTCTTGGATGAGAAGTGAAACATCTTCAAAGAAAAACCAGAAAGTCCTCTTGAAAAAAACACCTTTGGGACAACCAGAACCAGGATGACTGAGAATCTCCTTAGACATATGAAGAACAGTTGCAGGAACTGGGCATGGCTAGTATAATGAAAAGAAGAACTAGGGGAGACATGATAGCAGTCTTCCAATATCTCAGGGGCTGCCACAAAGAAGAGGGAGTCAAACTATTCTCCAAGGCACCTGAGGGGAGAACAAGAAGCAATGGGTGGAAACTAACCAAGGAGAGAAGCAACTTAGAACAAAGGAGAAATTCCCTGACAGTGAGAACAATTAATCCGTGGAGTGACTTGCTTTCCAAAGTTATGGGTGTTTGTAGCGCTTTTGAACTCCATCCTGGCTCCTGGTTTGCTCCGCCTAACAGTTAAAAGTTTATATTTAATTTAAAGCCTTTCTTTGCAACCATTTGGAAGCAGTCACTTCGTCTCCTGGGGGCAGAGTTTTTTCGAGTTTTATCTCTGGGTCAAGAGGTGGGATGTACATTCCAGGGGATTCGTTGTCTTTCACCATGTTTTTCACCTCGGACAACTTCCATTAATGATAATAAATTTGTTCCGTGCTCGTGAGACAGAAATATCTCCCCTCGGCGGCTGAATTTTCACCTTGCTGGGGGACAAGATTGCAGGAGCTATTTCATGCTGCTTTCCGGAGGAGTTTTTTTGGCCCAAATGGCAGCAGGTTAATACCTGCAATTTTACGCTACATAAAGAGGTACGGAAAGTAGATACACATAAAACAAGGACGTAATTTGAAACAATATAAATTTAACTACACATTTTCTTTCTTCTCTTGCATGGACGCTTCGAGATGCTTTTCTTTCCCTCCCCATTGCTTAATGTCAAAAGTCTCTTAATGTCGGAGTCTCTTCCGTAGCCAAAGAACAACGGTATCAGTGACTTTTTAAAAAATGGAATAAAAATGCTTAGCCTTTTCTGGACATAAAAGAAGAGAGGTTGGTTGGGTTTCTGTTGGAAGATAGGAAAATATCGTTCGGGACAGGTTAGAAACAAAAATAGGACACTTACTTTTATGATCCTGCACACTTCCCAAATTCCCAAACTCCTTCATCGTCCTCTGATGCGTTACTGTTTCAAAAAAATGAGAAGAAGGTTTTCACAATTTGTATTTCAGAGCGGCTGACAATTCTGCTTTGGAGACATCTCAAAAGAGAAGAGAATATTTGTAGCTCAGGGTTCAACTGCGGGGCCCTTAGTGCTCTCTGAGCTTGGGGGTTTTCTTGCAGACGTTTCATTACCCAGCTAGGTAACATCATCAGTATTAGAAGGGAGTGGGGTTTATAGTCAGGAGGAGGAGGACCGTGGGGTCCTTAGTGCTCCCTGAGCTTGGTGGCTTTCTTGCAGACGTTTCATGACCCAACTAGGTGACATTATCAGTGCTAGAAGGGAGGAGAGTTGCTTTTCTTTGATTGTCTGAGTTGATTGTTCCTAGATGGTGAAAAAAGTCAGGTTCTGCATTTAGGCAAGAAAAACGAAATGCACAGGTACAGCATAGGTGGTTCCTGGCTCAATAGTAGTAACTGTGAGAGGGATCTTGGAGTCGTAGTGGACAACCATTTAAATAGGAGCCAGCCGTGTGCAGCAGCTGCCAAAAAAGCCAACACAGTTCTAGGCTGCATCAACAGAGGGAGAGAATCAAGATCACCTAAAATGTTTAATACCACTTTATAAGGCCTTGGTAAGGCCACACTTGGAATACGGCATCCAGTTTTGGTCACCCCGATGTAGAAAAGATGTGGAGACTCCAGAAAGTGTGCAGAGAAGAGCAACAAAGATGATGAGGGGACTGGAAGCTAAAACATACGAAGAACAGTTGCAGGAACTGGGGATGTCTAGTTTTAATGGAAAGAAGGACTGGGGGAAACATGTTAGAAGTCTTCCAATATCTCAGGGGTTGCCACAAAGAAGAGGGAGTCAAACTATTCTCCAAGGCACCTGAGGGCAGGACAAGAAGCAATGGGTGGAAACTGATCAAGGAGAGAAGCAACTTAGAACTGAGGAGAAATTTCCTGACAGTTAGAACAATTAATCAGTGGAACAGAAGTTGCCTCCAGAAGTTGTGAATGTCCCAACACTGGAAGTCTTGTTCTGTTCTAGATTCGGGTATCGTTTTCCGCTTGAAGGCTTGGCCAAAACAGACCCATTCAGGGATAGTCTAAAACCCTAGGCGTAGATTTTAAAAAAAAATCCATTTTTTTTTCTAAACAGGCATTTAATACCCAGCCATTTTCCTGGGGTGACTTTTAGAAAGACGTTTCCCGAGTGACGAATTTGTGTGCTGTTTTATGCGTAGGGAGTGATTGTTCGCGCTTCATGGTTATTATATGACTTTGTACCCTACCCCGAGTCTCGGGAAGAGGGCAGCATTAAAAAAAATAATGGAACAAGTTAATAAATAAAAGAGACAATCCAGGTGGCAAAACCATGGTTAATCCTGGGCAGCCCCCATTCCCCATTTCTCCTTTTGCAACCTTAGAATCTCAGAAGAACAAAATGAGGCATTTGCCAGAAATAAGCCCTTTGTCTGGTAATAAAAAACTGGGAAATTTAAACTTTTAAGCCTCAGGGAGATCTTGAAATACATGTGTGTTGTGGCCCGGCAGGAGCCGTTGGAGCTGCCGCCAGACTCCGACAGCGAGGGGTCTTATGAGTCGGCCCTGGAGGAGGTGGAGGACCCTGGACAGGGTTCTGACTCCGAGCAGGGTGCAGAGAGGCTGGTTGGCCACCAGGAGGCACCTAAGCCTTGGATCAGAGGGAGTGTTCCGGAAAATACTTGTGAGTTGTTTCAGGATGCACGCCGTCGAAGGGCTACTCGGCAAGAACAACTGAGTAATTGTAGGAGATGATTACGCTTAGCTGATGCTTATTAAGATCCTCTCCTGATTATAAAAGAGACTGCTTGTGCCACGCCCTGTTTGCAGGAGTCAACGTTCAGGGTTCAGAGAAACCAACTTGGAGAAGTGATTTGCTGTAAGAGCTTGTTCGCATTAGCCTAAGTTTGTAGGACTTGCTGCCAGAGTGCTTATCTCTTTGTTTATTTTGGGCTTGCAGCCAACAAGAGTCTGGACTGATTAAAAGTATTCTTATTTACGTTGGTTTCGGCGTTCGTTCCTGAATGGAGAAGAGGGGTCAGAACACATGTGGATGAGTAAGACTGCGGGTCTGTTTTACCGAGTGGTACCTCTCAATTTTGGTACTGTTTCTGTAGGATGCGCAAAAGGTTTTTTTAAATTTTATAATTACTATTTTGAGAGCCAATTTGGTGGTGTGGTGAAGGTGCTGGCGTACAAACCAGGGGACTGTGAGTTCTAGTCCCACTGAAGCCCCACCTCAATCACAAAACGAGGGCCAGCTTGGGGTAGTGGTTTCAGGCACCAGGCTGGAAACCAGGAGATGGTAAATTCTAGTGCCACCTTTGGCACAAAAGCCAGCTGGGTTGACTTTGGGCCAAACACCAGGAGACTGGGAGTTCTAGTCCTGCATTACGCATGAAAGCCATGCAGGTGATTTTAGGCCAATCCCCAGGCGACAGTGAGTTCAGGTCCCGCACTAGGCATGCAAGCCAGCTAGGTGACTTTGGGCCAATCACAAGGCAACAGTGAGTTGTAGTCCCGCCTTAGCCACGCAAGCCAGCTGGGTGACTTTGGGCCAGTCTCTCTGTCAGCCCAACCCACCTCACAGGATTGTTGTTGTAGAGAAAATAGGAGGAGGAAGAGACATCAGCCATCCTCCCTGCCCTGAGCTACTTCCAAAGGCAGGAAGAGAATCTAATGAAACAAAAATAATAAGTGATAGTTTTTTCCCCAGAGGGAAGGCAAGTGAAACAATTTCCCGAGGAAGGCAGATTCTGGATGTTGGGGTCGCAGTGTCTATGATGAGACGCTGGGGTATTCTCACCCCCTTCGTCCCACATCAACACGCACTCCGAGCCAAAGATAAGTTACGGCATTTAATTAACAGACAGACAGGTCCTTGGCAGCAAACCGGCACAGACAAGCTTGGGCAGCAATCCAGCACAGATAAGCCCTGGCAGCAATCCAGCCTGCCAAGCTCACAATAATGTTCTCCGACATTAGTTCCTGCGTTGACTTCTGCAAGTGGGGCGTGTGCACAAGCAGTCCTTTTATAGTCTGGAGAGGAGCCTAATGACCACCAGCTGAGTGCAATTACCTCCTGTAACTGCGCAACTGTTCCTGACGCCTATTAGCTCTTCGGTGCCGGGCATCCAGGAACAACCCCCTTGGCTCCTCCCCACTGCTGACGTCCGGATCACACTCCCTTGTCTCCTCTCCACTGGTCCAAGGCTCAGGCGCCTCCTGGTGGCCAACCAGCCTCTCTGCGCCCTGCTCAGAGTCGGAACCCTGTCCAGGGTCCTCCACATCCTCCAGAGCCAACTCATAGGGCCCCTCGTTGTCACAGTCTGGTGGCAGCTCCAACGGCTCCTGCTGGGCCACAACACTGGGGATACTCCTGGGTAAGCCCTTCAATGGAACCCACGATAGCCGTCATAGATCAAACGTGCAACTTATGAAAAAAGCCAGTGAATATTTATCTGCTCCCCCCCACACACATGGTGACATCAGTTAAGTAATTTCTGGATTTAAGGAACTTAAGGGGAAGACGTGGTGGCTGGCCGCTGGGTTAATCAGACGCGCCTCGACAAATTTGACGGACTCCTAAACGAAACTTCAAGGAAATCCGGCATTAAAGTAATGCCAAGTATTTAAAATAGATCAAAGTTCAGAGATGCGTTTGAAGAGCTTCCTTCTTTCTATCTTTTTTGCCTCCTTCGGGGGGGAGGGGGGAAATCTGTGGCTTGAGACCCTCCCTTGAACATCGGAGCGCTTTGGAGAACAAAAGCAGAATTGAACCGTGGGATGGAGGCTGTGGGTAGGAGGATTAGCGGGGCAGGTTTATAGGATGGCTCCTGGCCCCGAATGTTGGCCGTGCCGGATTAAACCTCAAAGGCAGAGGCCCCTGGGCTCTGCATTCATCTTGAAAAGCCTGCCCTGCAAGGCGGCATAGCCGTCATCTTGCCCTCTTGGCTACCCTGCCCCCTATTCTGTAGACCAGGCCTCGGCAGAATAAGAGAATAACAGTGTTCGAAGGGACCTTGGAGGTCTTCTAGTCCAGCCCCCTGCTCAAGCAGGAACGGCTATACCCATGATGGCGAACCGGTGACACGCATGCCACAGGTGGCACGTGGAGCCCTCTCTGCGGGCACGCGACCCGTCTCCCAGCTGAGCTCCACCGTGCATGAGCACACGCCCCCTGCCGGCCAGCTGATTTTTGGGTCTAAGCCAGGCATGCGGGAGCCGCGCGGTCATGCGCGGGGTGGTGTCGGTGGTGTTGCACGCACATGTGCTGGGGTGGGGTGAGTGTGGTGTGGGGGCACGCCCCATTTTTGGTCCCAGGAGGTTTCAGGGAGGCCTGCTAGGCCCAGAACAGGACATGGCAGGGGTTGCGTGCATGCGCAGGGGGGCTGGGCGCATTGCATTACGGGTGTGGGCACACGCATGCGCTGTCGCCCGCACGCACACGTTTTCAGCGCAGGAGGACAAAAAGATTAGCCACCACTGTCCTATACCATTCCACTTGGGAGGGGCATTTGATGGGAACGATTCTGTTTGAATTATTTCCATCCTTCTGCAGGCTTATCTTGCCTTGCTGGAATTATTCTTTGCTCCTGTCACTCATTATCTTGCCCTGCCGGAGTGATTGATTGCAGTCAGTCTGCTTACAGCATTTGGACTGGAGTATCTGCAGGTTTGTGGGAGTTTTTTTTCTCCAGGCCGGAGAATAAAAGGGACGTTGGGGGCAAGTTGGTGCCAATAAAGGGACTCACACAGGTTCTTTGTGTTACCTTCGTGCCACGCCCCGGTTCATCACAGGAACTCTTGACTTGGTGATTCTGATGACAAGTTAATGTATATCTGCGATTCGCTAGAAGGGAATATTTGTAACTCTGTGGAGTCCCTGATGCTCTCTGAGCTTGGAGGTTTGCGTGTAGATGTTCCATGACCCAACTTGGTAACATCTTCAGTGCTAGAAGAGAGTGGGGTTTGCAGAGAGGAGGAGGAGGAGGAGCGTGGGTTTTGCTCTCTATTTATATAAAAGTGATTTGGATAGAATATTTGTAGCTCAGGGTTGAATTGAAGGTCCTTGGTGCTCGGAGTTGGATGTTTTCTAGCAGACGTCTCATTGTCCAACTAGGTAACATCATCAGTGGTAAAGGGAGTGGGGTTTGCTCTGTTTATTGACAATGGGTTTCCCTGTCAGTGTTGGTGGGAGTGCTCTTGGGGGTTCCTTGATTAGGCTGTTGTTTACTGCTTGGTTCTTGGTCTAGTATTAGTCTTGATAGGTGGAAGGATGATTGAGATAAATGATACATAAATGATAGTATCCTTTTTGGTATTCCTGATGGTTCCTTGATTGGGGTATTGAATACAGCTTGATTGTTGGTCTAGTATTATGATACCTATATTGATAGATAATGGATAGATAGGTAGATGAATGGGTAGATAGATGGATGGATAGATAGATAGATAATGGGTAAATAGATGGGTAGATAAATGGATGGATGGATGGATGGATAGATAGATGGATAGATAATGGTTAAATAGATAGATGGGTAGATAAATGGGTGGATGGATGGATGGATAGATAGATAGATGGATAGATAATGGTTAAATAGATAGATGGGTAGATAAATGGGTGGGTGGATGGATGGATGGATGGATAGATAGATAGATAGATAGATAGATAATGGGTAAATATATAGATGGGTAGATAAATGGATGGATGGATGGATGGATAGATAGATAGATAGATAGATAGATAGATAGATAGATAATGGGTAAATAGATGGGTAGATAAATAGGTAGCTGGCTGGCTGGCTGGATAGATAGATAATTGATAGATGGGTAGCTGGATGGATGGATAGATAAATATAAAGATAATGGGTAGATGAATAGATGGATGGATGGATGGATGGATAGAGATAGATAGATAGATAGATAGATAGATACATAGATAGATAGATAGATAGATAGATAGATAGATAGATAGATAGATAGATAGATAATGGATAGATAGATGGGTGGATGGATGGACAGACAAACAGACATCAATCAGTAGAAGAGAATCTTTGTAGCTCAAGGATGAACTGTGGGCTCCTTGGTGTTCTCTGAGCTTTGTGCTTTTCTTACAGATGTTTCATGACCCAACTAGGGAACATAATCAGTGCTACTGAGCGTAGGGGTTTTCTGTCTTATATCTGCAGTCTGTTTGATGGCCTATTCTTAAGGAAGCTCAGCCATTTGGATTTGATTCCAGAAAGAGAGTTCGGAGTGCGTGGAGAAGAGATGCAGCTGCATTTTCAAAGAATTGCAAAAAAAGGAAGTAACGTTTGCTCTGAAGCATCCTTTTTTTGAACTCAAATCCGTAGAACTATTCAGACTCGTCTTTAAGCCTGCATTGCACTGGGTTTTTTAATTAATTTATTTTTTTTGTACTTCTGAAGCCTTTTTCTCCATTGCTTATAAATATTTAGCACACCCAAATGCCTCAAAACATTGTCATTCTCCCTCTCCCCCCCCCAAAAAAAAAACTTCCGGCACACTTTGGAAATTTCAAGAGTATAAAAGAATATAAAATACAAAGTGATCGGCCTATGATTCTTTATTCAAACCCTAGCTCAGCTAAGCAGGTCATATCATTTTGTGCCGTGGTCCTGGGAATAAGTTGGCCTATTTTACAGAGGTGTTATCGGAGGTTTTTTCCTTTCTTTTTAAAAGAAAACTTTGAAGGGATTTTCTTTGAAGAATATATGGTAGGGTATGTCCCTTATAAGGATATTGAAAGGTTGAATTTGGAATAAATTACTGTATTTTTCGGAATATAAGACGGACTTAAGACGCACCAAGGTTTTGAAGAGGCAAATAAAAAGAAAAGTTTTTGCACTCTGCAAACCTCCCAAAAACAGGCCGTTTTCGCGAAAACAGGCCCGTTTCCCCCACCCCCAAAAAGGCATGAATAGCCTTTAGGGGGCTTGCAGAGTACTCCTGGGGAGGGGGGGCAAAACATGCAAAAAATGGCCTGTTTTTTACAAAAACGGGCCCATTTTTTGAAACAAAAAAGGGGGGGGCATGGATAGTCTTTAGGAAACTTATAGAGTGCTCCTGGGGACTGGGGGGGGGTAAAATTAAGCAAAAAATGGCTGTTTTTGGCTCATTTCTGCCCTCCCTAGCCCCCAGGAGCTCTCTAAAAGCTTCCCAGAGGCTCTGCAGGGCCATTTTGGTGAAGAGGGCGGGGTTTCGGGAGGCAAAAAATGCTGTGTTCAGTGTATAAGATGCGCCCAGATTTTCAGCCTCTTTTTTGAGGGAAATAAGGTGCGTCTTATACTACAAAAAATACGGTCGTATTTTTTATCAGCGGGTATCCATTTTATTCTCTTTTGGCTGATGGGAGCCAAGCAGAGCTGTGAGCCAAGTGAATATTTAAAACAAGGGTGTCAAACTCAAGGCCCGGGGGCCGGAGCACGCCCATGAGGTGCTTAGATCTGGCCAATGGGGCTGCCCTGGAAACAGCGAAGGACCGGCCCGCAGTGCCTCTCCCAGTGAAAATGGAGCTTGGGAGGGCTGAGTCCTCTTGAGCTCCGTTTTCGCTGGCAGAGGATTGCAGGAGGCCATCACAGCTGAAAACGGAGCTTGCAAGAGCCAAAGGCAGCACTCCCGAGCTCCGTTTTTGCTGGCAGAGGGTTGCAGGAGGTCGTTGCAGCCAAAAACGGAGCTTGCAAGGACCAAAGGCAGCACTCCCGAGCTCCGTTTTCGCTGGCAGACGGTTGCAGGAGGTCGTTGCAGCCAAAAACGGAGCTTGCAAGGACCAAAGACAACACTCCCGAGCTCCGTTTTCGCTGGCAGACAGTTGCAGGAGGCTGTCGCAGTTGAAAATGGAGCTCGGGAGCCTGTTTTCGCTGGTAGAGCGCTTGATCCACCACTGGCACCCCCGACACGTCGAGCTGGCCACGCCCACCCTGGCCCCCCAAGGTCAAACACAACCCTGATGCGGCCCTCAATGAAATGAGTTTGATGCCCCTGGTTTAAAAGAATCAGCCGGCCAAGTGCTTTGTGGCCAGGGTATCGGGAAGAAAAAAACCCCTCCAACCTCTGATAATTTCACTTTGCCATTTCTAATGGAGCTCAACATGTGTCTGCACTGGCTCTTTAGAAGTGTGGCCCTATGTTGCCTGATTAATTTAGGAAATTGTAGAGTTTTCCAAACTTTTCAAACATTTCTCCCATGATGAAACACGCTTTCGATAAATCAATCTCATCATAATTGTTGTTCTGAAGAGTTCATTATTCAGGTTTTTTGTCTTTTAAATTACTGCTCTCCTTTAAAGGATTTTCCCGACGTCATAATGGCTTCAGCGAAATCCATTTACTCTGGCTTGTAATTACTTTAGATGTGCAGGCTAGAACAAATGGCTTTATTATTAATCGGCAGCAAATTTCGTCTCCCTGTTTTTAACCTCGAAATATCTTTCGCTTGTAAAACCATGTTTGTGATTCCCATGGCAGATTACTTTGTCTCCACTGGATTGTCCCGGTGACTATGTAGGATAGACGGGGGGTGGGGGTGGGGTGGGAAGGCGAGCTAACCACTAGATTGCAAGAATGCAAGCGAGTGGTCAGACATGGAGACCTGAACTCATTGGTAATCTCATGCTGCAGTGAACAAGGACATACATTCAGTTTCACAGTTATTAAGATTGTTGGCTGAGCAAGTACAAAAACAGCCAGGGAAATGATGGGAGCCTGGGAAACGGGCCCTTAACAGGAGTGCTGATTTACCACCAGCTTATCAGGTATAATAACAGACAGAGGCCAGAGGCAACTCACAGGCAAGAGCCCGAGTCAGTGCCCCCCTGGCATCTCCTGGTTTCCCTTGTGAGGAAGGAGAGGCGGCCTCCTCGCCAGCAGCCTTGCAGACCTCCTTGGAGCTTGCCTCCGCTCTGCTCTCGGTGTCCTCGGATCCTCATTGGAGGGGACCATGGCCTCTCTGCAGCCGATCCTTCCCCTGGTTCTGGGCAGGCAGGCAGCTCTCCATCCGGTCAACCACCTCCGTCAATGCCTGAGTGGCCTGGGAGAACATAATCCTCAGCCCCTGGCCTCTCCAAACATACCAAGGGAGATGTGACATCCCCATCACACGGTCCCAGTTATAGCAATAGCAGTTAGACTTATATACCGCTTCATAGGGCTTTCAGCCCTCTCTAAGCGGTTTACAGAGTCAGCATATCGCCCCCAACAACAATCCGGGTCCGCATTTCACCCACCTCGGAAGGATGGAAGGCTGAGTCAACCTTGAGCCGGTGAGATTAGAACCGCTGAACTGCAGATAACAGTCAGCTGAAGTGGCCTGCAGTACTGCACCCAAACCACTGCGCCACCTCGGCTCTCCTCCTCCCTCCCTCCCCCCCCTCCTCCTCCCTCCCCCCTCCTCCTCCTCCTCCCTCCTCCTCCTCCTCCTCCTCCATTCTGACCTAGGCTTCCTGGGAAAGCATAAATCACAATCGTAGTCCCCCAAACCCTCATTTATTTAGAAGGGTGTGAATTATGGTCATTCTCAACCCGTAATGATTCACAAACAGTCTGTGAAGAGTCCAACAGATGTCTGCTCGAGTTGCCACAGTCTTTCAGGGGAATGTTGATAAACACCCACCTTATCTCCCTGGGAATCCGGCCAGAGGCCTAATTGCCAAATGCAGAGCAAGGCCAAACTTAGCACAGAGTCAAACAGAACTTTTCAAAGCTTGAACCGACCAGATGAACTAATTGCTTCCTGCAAAAGCTCATGTCCCATTCGCTCCTCTTTTAGGTCTTATGGGAGAGGCCAATCATCTCCAAGCCTTACTCCCAAATCGACCCTGTTTTCTTAATTTTTCTTGCCTTGTGGCAGCTCTGTGCATGCGCACACTGGGAACAGGCTCCTGTTGTTCTTCTGCCTCGTTGATGTCCGACTCTGGAGGCTTCGGAGGCAGCAAATAACTACCAGATGGCCTTGGCCCCCTCTCTGCCTCCAACGTAGAGCCCTCCTCAGAGCCTTCCCCAGACTCCAGGACTGGCCCATGTTCCTCCCCAATCTCCTCACTGTACGAATCTGCTGCCAGATCTGCTGGCTACTGGTAGGCCACAACCACCACCTCCTCCTCCTCCTCCCTGCAAATCCCACTCACTTGTAGCACTGAAGATGTTACCAAGTTGGGTCATGAAACATCTGCAAGAAAACAGGGAGGGAAAACCAAGGAATCCACAGTTGCCCTCTCCTCCCCCCCCCCTCCTCCTCCTCCTCCTCCTCAGAACCAGTCTCTGATGGGCCCATGACAGATTAAGAGAGAGACATTTATTTATTTTTTCCCCCGGGGTGGGGGGAGGCATGAGAAATACCTCTGGGTCTCCAGATAGGAAAGGCGGGCGGTAGTAGGGGTGAAACTGGTCGTAAAAAATACTTTAAAAAGTTTTTTAAAAACCATTCCGACGATCACACATCGCACAGCTGATCTTCAGAACTTTTTTCTTTTTACTTTTTAAGCATTTATTTTATTACAGGTTCTCTGTCCGTTTTTGCTCCCAGCAGCCTGCTAGGCCAAAAATTGGGGGGGGGGGGTTGGGGGTGCTGAGAAAGAAAGAAAGAAAGACAGAGAGAGAGAGAGAAAGAAAGAGAAAGAAAGAAAGAAAGGGAGGGAGGGAGGGAGAGAAAAAGGAGAGGAAGGAAGGACTACAAACCTGGCACTAGACGCAGCTTCAGAGGACAATCCAGGGCTGGAAGGGACCCGGAGGTCATCTAGTCCAACCCTGCTCCAGCAAGACATTGTGAGTTTCTGTCATTTGATCCCCCAGTTACATGGCTGCATAGCCACGCCCACCCAGTCACATGACCCCACCACCAAGCCACGTCCACCAAGCTACACCCACAGAACCGGTAGTAAAAAAAAATAGATTTCACCACTGGGCAGTAGCCATAAAAACTGAGAGATTCTCCTTCAAGCCCCCATGCCAGTTATCCCTCTATGTTTTTGTCTTCAAGGAAAACTGCTGAGATGTGACACACACACACACACACACACACACACACACACAATTTGTCTAGGTGTCCCGTTTTCATTAATGCTGGTTAATGGATAGAGTTGCAGTGACTTTGTAAGAGCGAGGAGTGGTAAACATAAGAACGGGCTCTTTCCTAATAAGCCGGTGCTGCTGCCGGCCTTTTTAAAAGCATACTAAATCAGTTGCTTTAGTGTGAATTTATTAGGTGTTTTTTTTCTCTCTCCCCCCCCCGCGCCCCCCCCCCCCCCTTTCTCCCAGCATTAGCTTTAATAGCAGTTATTTACATAAGCGTACATCCCATTAGCCGCCATCAGGGCTGGGGAAAAAAAAAACATGCTGAACTGTTCATATTTTCCTATAATTATTGAGCATAATGATTTTCATTTGCATTTCTGAACAGCGACGTTTCCGTCAGCGGCTTGGGGAAAGAGGGCCTTCGCGCAGTTCCTATTTCACATCCACTTATTTGACATCGTTAAATTTTATGCTAATGGGCTTCCCTCCGACGGCAGCGCCGGGACAGATGTTGGCGCTTGAATGTACAAAAATCAGAACGCCTCCCCCCGAAATGCAAAAAGGATTTTTTTTAAAAAAAAAAAAGAAGAAGAAGAAAAAAGACACTTTGGTTGTGCGTGTTAGGTTTTCGATACGTTCCTTCTCGCTCCGCATTCAGTGAAAATGTCCAAATTTCAATCCTTGGTCTGAAATGTCCCTTTCCATTCCTAGAAACTGTTCTAACCGAGGCTTCCCGAGAGCCTGAAGCAAACTCCTGGTCCCCACAAAAACCCCTTTTATTAATTTGCTGTGAATTCTGCTCCTTCGCATCCAGTAAAGTCTTTCCAGGGAGGATTTACAGTCACAGACCTTCTCTGGCTTGGAGAGCTGCCAGGCTGATATCTGCAGAACTTGGCCAGGAGCCTCGGAGAGTCACGAACCAATGAAGCGAACTAATGGTCTCCTGCAAACTCCACTCCCCTTTCGCTCCTCTTTTATTTCCTCTGGGAGGGGCCATTCACCGTCCACCTGTGGCCTCACTCCCAAGTCGACCCCTGTTCTTTATTTTTTTTAAAAAATATACTTTTTTTAATTTTCCACTTTCATAACATATAATCACATGTATACTATTACGTAGCCAATATCATATTGTATTAAGTAGTAATTACATCAGTTCCTCTTGCCATCAACACCCAGAAAGATAAAAACCCATTATTAGCTCTTCTGCTCTCCATACACCTTTCTTCTGCCTCTCTCCTACCTCCTTTCTTCCCTCCATCATCCTTTTCTACTCTACTTCCCCTTCCTTTCTCCTTCTCCTCTCTCTTCATTCCACTCCTCCTTATCCTCCTCATCTTCCCCCCTTACCTTCTCTCCTATCCCTCTCTTCCTATCTTTCTTCTCTGTTTCCCACTCTTCCTCCCATTGGTGTATTTCCGCTTCTGAGCAAACTCCAATCTATGTTGATGGTATTTATGCTTCCATATCAATATACTTAACATATCCTAGTTTTAAAGAAAAATAATCCAAAAAGATAAAAACCCATTATTAGCTCTTCTGCTCTCCATACACCTCTTTCTTCTACCTCTCTCCTACCTCCTTTCTTCCCTCCATCATCCTTTTCTACTCTACTTCCCCTTCCTTTCTCCTTCTCCTCTCTCTTCATTCCACTCCTCCTTATCCTCCTCATCTTCCCCCCTTACCTTCTCTCCTATCCCTCTCTTCCTATCTTTCTTCTCTCCTCACAGTGTTCTTTAGCTGTTCCCTTTGTCTAGCAACTCTGCGCATGCGCACGCTGGGAACAGGCTCCAGCTGTTCCTCTGCCTCACTGATGTCTGACTCCGAAGGCCGCTGATGACTGGCATAGGGCTCTGGCCCCCTCTCTGCCTCCGACACAGAGCCCTCATCCGAGCCTTCCCCAGACTCCAGGACTGGCCCATCTTCCTCCCCAACCTCCTCACTGTCCGAGTCGGCCCCCAGTTCCGTTGGTGGGCCTGACGGTTCCCCCTCAGGAAAACTGATTGGTTTGTCAAATGATTCACTTAACAACCATGACAAGAAAGGTCATAAAATGGGGGGGGCAAAACTCACTTAACAGCTCTCCTGTTTAGGAATAAGCTGAAGGCCAACTGTGCTTCCTTTCTTTACCCCCCCCCCCCCCCCCAATTCATGCTTTCGTAGTCTGGTTTCGGTGAGTCAATAAATATTTTAGGTCCCATTCACGTCATCTGCAAATTGCTAAGATTTCTGCAGTGCTGGAAGGTTTTTTTCCCACTTATTATGCCTCAATAATTTTCCATATGCTTAAATGGTTTTATTTCATAGCAGTTTCTCACCCCTTTTCTAAGGTTGGATGCCGTTTTGCCGAGTACTTCAATACATTTTAAGCTGGTTTTCATATTGGCTTGGTTTTTCTTTTAACTGTCATTTTTTCCACGATCACACTAGAGCAAATTGTAATAAGCTGAATATTGTTTTTTTTAGCTTGTAAAATCTTGTAAAATTTCTAAGCCAGTGTTTCTCAACCTTGGCTACTTGAAGATGTCTGGACTTCAACTCCCAGAATCCCCCAGCCAGCATTCGCTGGCTGGGGAATTCTGGGAGTTGAAGTCCAGACATCTTCAAGTAGCCAAGGTTGAGAAACACTGCATTCGCTGGCTGGGGAATTCTGGGAGTTGAAGTCCAGACATCTTCAAGTAGCCAAGGTTGAGAAACACTGCATTCGCTGGCTGGGGAATTCTGGGAGTTGAAGTCCAGACATCTTCAAGTAGCCAAGGTTGAGAAACACTGCATTCGCTGGCTGGGGAATTCTGGGAGTTGAAGTCCAGACATCTTCAAGTAGCCAAGGTTGAGAAACACTGCATTCGCTGGCTGGGGAATTCTGGGAGTTGAAGTCCAGACATCTTCAAGTAGCCAAGGTTGAGAAACACTGCATTCGCTGGCTGGGGAATTCTGGGAGTTGAAGTCCAGACATCTTCAAGTAGCCAAGGTTGAGAAACACTGCATTCGCTGGCTGGGGAATTCTGGGAGTTGAAGTCCAGACATCTTCAAGTAGCCAAGGTTGAGAAACACTGCATTCGCTGGCTGGGGAATTCTGGGAGTTGAAGTCCAGACATCTTCAAGTAGCCAAGGTTGAGAAACACTGCATTCGCTGGCTGGGGAATTCTGGGAGTTGAAGTCCAGACATCTTCAAGTAGCCAAGGTTGAGAAACACTGCATTCGCTGGCTGGGGAATTCTGGGAGTTGAAGTCCAGACATCTTCAAGTAGCCAAGGTTGAGAAACACTGCATTCGCTGGCTGGGGAATTCTGGGAGTTGAAGTCCAGACATCTTCAAGTAGCCAAGGTTGAGAAACACTGCATTCGCTGGCTGGGGAATTCTGGGAGTTGAAGTCCAGACATCTTCAAGTAGCCAAGGTTGAGAAACACTGCATTCGCTGGCTGGGGAATTCTGGGAGTTGAAGTCCAGACATCTTCAAGTAGCCAAGGTTGAGAAACACTGCATTCGCTGGCTGGGGAATTCTGGGAGTTGAAGTCCAGACATCTTCAAGTAGCCAAGGTTGAGAAACACTGCATTCGCTGGCTGGGGAATTCTGGGAGTTGAAGTCCAGACATCTTCAAGTAGCCAAGGTTGAGAAACACTGCATTCGCTGGCTGGGGGATTCTGGGAGTTGAAGTCCAGACATCTTCAAGTAGCCAAGGTTGAGAAACACTGCATTCGCTGGCTGGGGGATTCTGGGAGTTGAAGTCCAGACATCTTCAAGTAGCCAAGGTTGAGAAACACTGCATTCGCTGGCTGGGGGATTCTGGGAGTTGAAGTCCAGACATCTTCAAGTAGCCAAGGTTGAGAACCACTGCATTCGCTGGCTGGGGGATTTTGGGAGTTGAAGTCCAGACATCTTCAAGTAGCCAAGGTTGAGAAACACTGCATTCGCTGGCTGGGGGATTCTAGGAGTTGAAGTCCAGACATCTTCAAGTAGCCAAGGTTGAGAACCACTGCATTCGCTGGCTGGGGGATTTTGGGAGTTGAAGTCCAGACATCTTCAAGTAGCCAAGGTTGAGAAACACTGCATTCGCTGGCTGGGGGATTCTAGGAGTTGAAGTCCAGACATCTTCAAGTAGCCAAGGTTGAGAAACACTGCATTCGCTGGCTGGGGGATTCTGGGAGTTGAAGTCCAGACATCTTCAAGTAGCCAAGGTTGAGAAACACTGCATTCGCTGGCTGGGGGATTTTGGGAGTTGAAGTCCAGACATCTTCAAGTAGCCAAGGTTGAGAAACACTGCTCTAAGCAATTGGGTGGATTAAAAATACAATACATCTTAACACCGGTTGTTAGACTTAACGATTGGGTGACAGGTCGTTGGCAACTCCGATTTCACTTAATCATTTATTTTCATTTAAATTTTAGGCAGCCCTTTGTTGTTGATTTTTTAAGGCACTTTTGGAATCTTGCCATGTGCTAGTCAGACAGGAATATCGCTTAAACTAAACACCCTCAAGCCTGTGTCTCCATAATGTAACATCATTCCTTTAGAAAAAGCAAATTTTGATAAGCGTCGTTGATGAACTGTAAGGTTGATAATTCCAACTTTTCTCTAAGAAGCCATGGGTCAAAAACCTGATTTTATATATATACTTTGCTGTAACTTGGAAAAATAATACAGAATAACAGAGTCGGAAGGGACCTAGGAGGTCTTCTAGTCCAACCCCTTGCTCAGACAGGAACCTGTATATCATTCCAGAAAAATGGTGGTCCAATCACTTTTTTTTTAAATAAAAAGTTTTTATTTTTAGACAAACACAAACGAAATAAAAAAACATAAAGCCATCTTCCATTACAAACATTGTGTCAGTTGGTTACAAGGTTTCTCTGCATCCCTTCCATAGTCATCACTAACAATTCATATAAAATCACATATTATCCAATCAAATATATTTATATACATTACTATTATTCACTTCTTAAAAGCCTCCAGTGATGCAGCACCCACAATTTCTAGTGGCAAGCTGTTCCACTGGTTAATTGTTGTAATTATCAGGAAATTTCTCCTTGCTTCTAAGTTGCTTCTCTCCTTGATTAGTTTCCACCCGTTGCTTCTTGTCCTGCCCTCAGGTGCCGTGGAGAATAGCTTTGACTCCCTCTTCTTTGTGGCATCCCCTGAGATATTGGAAGACTGCTATCATGTCTCCCCTAGTCCTTCTTTCCATTAAACGAGACATACCCAGTTCCTGCAACCATTCTTCATATGTTTCAGCTTCCAGTCCCCTAATCCTCTTTGTTGCTCTTCTCTGCACTCTTTCTAGAGTCTCCACATCTTTTCTACATCGTGGCGACCAAAACTGGATCCAATATTCCAAGTGTGGCCTTACCGAGGCTTTACAAAGTGGTTTTAACACTTGATGTGATCTTGATTCCGTCCCTCTGTTAATGCACTCTTCAACCAATGCTCAAATGTAATCTCTGGTTTACAGAAGAGGAACCCCCTCGCCCCTTATTAAATTCTTTAGAAGCCAGAATTCAATATTGGCTCTCTAAACTGGCAGAATCGTTGCGGCTCTTCGAACCTCAGAGGTTGAATATGCGAGCTGCCAATCGATGGCTTAATTGATCCATTATTTCTGTTCACAAGATCTATTTAATACGGCAGCAGAACTCGCTTGTCAATCCATTATGGATGGCAAATGATCTGCAGGAGGGCTGAATGCAAAACGCCGATGTGAAAGCTCCTTTGATGTACGTTTACGAAATCTTTAGCCGTTGTGTGTTTTATGTATTCTCCGATGTCCGGGCTCTCCACGGGGTTTCTTTGAAGGTAAAGACTTCCTCCAGGCTTCATTCCTGATGGATACGGGGACACATCGCTTTATCCTTCTCTGGCATGTTTTTTTTTTTTTTTCAAAACCCACAAAACGGAACTTCTCGATCTGGTTGAAAAATTTTCCAGTGTCCTTCCTGAGGTTACAGGTATCCCTCGACTTAATAACAACCACAGTCAAGGGCCAGGTTTCCATTGCTAAGCAAGGCGGTGGTTAAGGGACTTTGGTCCCGTTTTATGGCATAACTTTTTTTTCACAGTGAATCGCTGCAGTTGTTAAGTGAATCGATTGTAAGCCGTGATAAGTTCCCTTGAGGTCAGATAGGCAGCCAATAAATTTTACAAGTAAATAAATAAGTTAACTACACATTTATATCTGCTTATATAAGCTGAGATGCTTATATAAAAGGGGGAAGAGGAGATGGAGGAGGAGGAGGACTGTGGGGTCCTTGGTGCTCTCTGAGCTTGGTGGTTTTCTTGCAGACGTTTTGTGACCCAACTAGTTAACATAATCAGTGCTAGAAGGGAGTGGGGTTTGTGGACAGGAGGAGGAGGAGGAGAATGACTGTGGGGTCCTTGGTGCTCTCTGAGCTTGGTGGTTTTCTTGCAGACGTTTCATGACCCAACTAGTTAACATAATCAGTGCTAGAAGGGAGTGGGGTTTGTGGACAGGAGGAGGAGGAGGAGGAGGAGGAGGAGGAGGAATAATAGGAGGATTGTTGGGTCCTTGGTGCTCTCTGAGCTTGGTGGTTTTCTTGCAGACGTTTTGTGACCCAACTAGTTAACATAATCAGTGCTAGAAGGGAGTGGGGTTTGTGGACAGGAGGAGGAGGAGGAGAATGACTGTGGGGTCCTTGGTGCTCTCTGAGCTTGGTGGTTTTCTTGCAGACGTTTTGTGACCCAACTAGTTAACATAATCAGTGCTAGAAGGGAGTGGGGTTTGTGGACAGGAGGAGGAGGAGGAGGAGGAGGACAATGACTGCGGGGTCCTTGGTGCTCTCTGAGCTTGGTGGTTTTCTTGCAGACGTTTTGTGACCCAACTAGTTAACATAATCAGTGCTAGAAGGGAGTGGGGTTTGTGGACAGGAGGAGGAGGAGGAGAATGACTGTGGGGTCCTTGGTGCTCTCTGAGCTTGGTGGTTTTCTTGCAGATGTTTCATGGCCCAACTAGTTAACATCATCAGTACTAGAAAGGAATGAGGTTTGTGAAGAGGAGGAAGAAGAAGAAGAGGAGGAAGATTGTGGGGTCTTTGGTGTTCTCTTGAGCTTGGTGGTTTTTCTGTAGACATTTCATTACCCAACTAGATAGTGATATGATCATCATCTGATGCTGATGTTGTATTGTATTGTATTGTATTGTATTTAATAGATTTATAGGCCACCCAATCCCGAAGGACTCCGGGATTAACTAGTTGGGTAAAGAAACATCTGCAAGAAATCAGCCAAGTTCAGAGAACAACAAGCTGCACACAGCTGTTGTCGCCATCCTCCTCCTCCTCCAAATCCCCACTCCCTTGTAGCAGTGATGATGTTACTTAGTAGGGTCATGAAATGCCTGCAAGAAAACAACCAAGGTCTCAGAGAGCACCAGGGCCTCAACCGGTCAACCCTGAGCTACTAACATTCTCTTGGATCGATATCTGCTTATCTTTTTAGAGGATATAACATGGTTTTCAGGAGTTTGCCTGTCAACATTGGCACTCAAGGACTTGGTGTGGGCACATCTGTTATTTTGGGCCTGTCCAGATGTTGGGCCTGGCTGGGAAATCAGACCGGGGGTGGGGGAAAGCTGGTTTGCGAGAACACTTCCCAAAATCTCTAATGAAATCGGATCTCCCCTCGAAAGAGTCCGTTGCCCTGTTGGCCATCTCGCTTGGGTGCACATCAACACGCCCGGTCCTTTCCTGAGGAACTGGAGCTGAGGTCGTGGTGGTGTCTGTGGTCTCTGCGTAATGCCAACGTGAGCCGGGAGTCGATGTGACCGAATCCTAGTTTGGCCAACCTGACAGCCAATCATCCTTGTCTTTCCCCGGATTTTAGAGCACTTGCCGTTGTGGGTGAATGGCTTCATTTCTTTGGTGTCTTCCCAACTGATGCTCCAAACGTGGTGAATTTTCCAATCTAATAGACTTGGTTTGCCACTGCAATTGTTTTGAGTGTGCATGCGTGCGCCAGCCACCTGGTCTTCGGTTCTGGCACTCTGGCATGTGCAAAGATCAGCTGGCCGGCAGGCATGTGCATGCCAAAAACCTGAAGACGAGGTGCTGGTGTGTGCATGCCCACCGGCCATCTGGTCTTTGGGTTTATGGTGCGCGCATACATGAGTACATGTTCCAGTTTTGGCACTCAGTGCCGAAAAGGTTTGCCACCGCTGCCTTATACCTTCAGACCAATGGCTGTCCAGTCTCTTCTTGAAAACCTCCAGTGATGGAGAATTCACAACTTCGGGGGCAAGTTCGTTCCATCATTTCATTGTTCTCACTGTGAGATTTTGAAATCTCAGCAGGTTAGTTGGGGTGAACCCAGGGACAAAATTAAAGCTTCAGTTCTTTTCCTTGGTAGAAAATGAAATTAAGGACAATTAAAGCATTGGCTGGCTGTTTCCCATTGCTTTGGCTAGCTTAAGTAAGTGGCATGGATTAGGGGTTGTGCTTTTGAGTAAATACTCCGTCACAGCAACCAAGATGATTAGGAAACTGGAGGCTAAAACATATTTAAAAAATAGTTGCTGGAATTGGGTATGTCTAGTTTAATGAAAAGAAGGACTGGGGTGACATGAATAGAATAGAATTCTTTATTGGCCAAGTGTGATTGGACACACAAGAAATTTGTCCTTGGTGCAGATGCTCTCAGTGTACATAAAGAAAAATAAAATAGAATACTTTCATCAAGAATCATGATAGCAATGTTCTAATATCTCAGGGGCTGTCCCAAAGAAGAGGGAGTCACGCTATTCTCCAAAGGACCTGTAGGCAGGACAAGAAGCAATGGATGGAAACTAATCAAAGAAAGAAGCAAACTAGAACTAAGGAGAAATTTCCTGACACTTAGAACAATTAATCAGTGGAACGATTTGCCTCCAGAAGTTGTAAATGCTCCAACACTGGAAGTTTTTAAGAAGAGATTGGACAACCATTTGTCTGAAATGGTATATAGGGTTTCCTGCCTAAGCACGGGGTTGGGCTAGAAGACCTCCAAGGCCCCTTCCAACTCTGTTATTCTATTTCAGACAAACGGCTTTCCAATGTCTTTTTGAAAACCTCCAGTGTTGAAGCACCTACAGCCTCTGGAGGCAAGCCGGTGCGCTTATCAATTAGCAGCATAACAGAATTGGGAAGGGACTTTGAATGGTCTTCTAGAATCTAGTCCAACTCCCTGCACAAGCTGGAGACCCTACCCCAGTAATGGCTAACCTTTTTGTTGTGCCAAAAGCGGGGGGCGGAGTGTGTGTCTGTGTGTGTGTGTGTGTGTGTGTGTCGGACGCATGTGTGTGCCCACACCCATAATGCAAAGCCGTTCCCACCACATATGCGCGCACAACTGCCCCCCTGCGCATGCGTGCAGTTCTCACTAAAGCCTCCGGACTTCCGGGAGGTGCGTTGGGCCATTTTTCGCCCTAGCCAGGCTTCCGGGAAGTCTTCCCTCTCCCTTTCTGGCCACACCCACCATGGCCACGCCCACCCAGCCAGTCATTAGGGCATTAGGGAACCAACAGTTAAATCATTTGAATCCTACCGCTGCGATATACGATTAACCCATTGAAAGATGGGTTAATTCCACATAGCGCATTACTTTTAGAACAGGCTTCTCCAGCTGTGGCAACCTGAAGACCTCAGGTAGAACTTCGACTCCCAGAATTCTGGCTGGGGAGTTCTGGGAATTGCAGTCCCCCCCCCCCCCTTTCTGGTTTGAGAATGCCTGTTTTGAGAACATCGGATCTTAAGAGGCGTCCCTTCAGCGCTCGGGCGACGATTGAGCCTCGTCGCGGAGCAAAGCGGTGGAATTATTATCAAGATGCCTCTGGCCTGCCAAAAGAGTAGATCACGCGACAATTAGCCAAGTTTCGTTTCGTCTTGCCTAATATCCCAAAGCAAGCCATCTTTCAAGACGGAGGCGTCTGTTGTTTTGACATGACGTCTTGTTTTTTTTTTCTCTTTCCCCGAATTTCTCGGGAAAGCAGAAAAAGGATGCTGTCGGGATTTAAGATCTATAATCTAAGATTATATTTCCTGGGGAAAAAAAAGAGAGAGGGAGAAAATTGATTTCCCTGTAACCGCCTGGCCTAATACCGAAATTGTTCCTAACACAGCATTGGCTGCGTCTTACCTGTTTTTATTGGCAAGGGCAATTATTAAAGCAGGGTTTTTCTGCTGATTTCCTCGGCAAGGCCTGTCTTCTTTTCTTGACGCTGAATATCGGTCGCTTTCGGTGAATTAAATTGGGGCTCTGATCGCAGTTAATGGTGTGTAATTGTGACTCTCCCCTTGTTAACAGCGGAGGCAAAGAATCACAGGGTGGAGATGAGCAGCAAAGAAATCTAACCAATAAATACATAAATAGGAATCAACGAAAGAAGTGCGGTATGGGATATTAGCGCTCTTTTTGCTCTGAAGCGTCCGATTCCTATTGTTGCTCGGTTTAATTGGTGTTCATCGCTGTTTATTCCTCTGGTAATTGACGATGGGTTTGCCAACGGAGGAAAACGAAGCTGCGAGTTACCTGTGGAGTAGATTGTCCTTAAAATCTGGCTAGAAAAACATATCTTACAGGACCCCCAAATAGTGTTGTGGCTCGCCGGCGGCCAACTGAGCTGGCAGCAGAGTTGGACAGTGAGGAGGTTGGGGAGGAACCAACCAGCCAGTCCTGGGGACTGAGGGAAGCTCACGGAAGCATCGGAGGTAGAGAAGGAGCTAGACAGCAGTGAGGCAGAGGAACAGCTGGAGCCTGTTCCCAGTGTGTCCATGCGCAGAGATGCTGGAAGACAAGAACTACTAAGAAAGCAGGGTCGACTTGGGAGTAAAGCCACACCTTGGAGGGGATTGGCCCCTCCCAGAGGAAGCAAAAGAGGAGCGAATGGGGAGGGGGCTTTTGCAGGAAACAATTCAGCCGGTCGGCCATTTCAAGAGTGGAAAGTCCTGTTTATGACTATAAGAGTCTCTGTGCCAAGTGTTGCCTTGCGTTGCGTTTGGAAACCAGTTATCTGCCAGTTCTCCGAGCGAGATAAGGTTCGTGTAGATAAATATTCCTTTGAAAGTCTGTTTGCCAAGCCTGGCTGACTCTCAATGAAAGGAATTCACAGTTGTGACCAAGACTCTGCTTCTTGCTTTTCAAGGAAGCCTGGGTCAGAACATATATATATATATATAGAGGCCCCCCTCTCTCTCCCTGCCCCCCCTCTCTGTATATCTACATGTATATATAGAGAGAGACTTATGACCGTTTTCCACACTGATGACCATTGCCGCATCCCCCCGGCCACATGGTTTATGCTCAGAGGCTTGGCAACTGGTTCACATTTATGACAGTCGCAGTGTCCCGGGGTCACACGATCCCCTGTTGCGACCTTCTGACGAGCCAAGCCCACGGGGAAGCTGGATTCACTTAACAACCATCTTACTATAGTAATAGTAGGGATTCACTTAACAGCCGTGGCAAGAAAGGTCATAAAACGGGGGCAAAACTCATTCCACAACTGTCCTGCTTAGCCACAGAAATGTTGGGTTCGGTTGCCGTCGTATGTCGAGGACTGCCTGTCATCAGCTAGCATCTGAATTTTGCACCCCACAGGGATGCGACTTTGGATGATTCCTACATGAATAGTGTTAATTCAAGGGCATTCTCTGTGGACTGGCAACTTCAGGGTTTTTGATTGGTTGCATAACCTGAGCAAGTAGGGAAGAGAGCGAGCAGCGACGTGGTGGCTCAGTGACTAAGATGCTGAGCTTGTCGATCAGAAAGTTTGGCGGTTTGAA
This sequence comes from Thamnophis elegans, assembly GCF_009769535.1. Taxonomy (NCBI): domain Eukaryota; kingdom Metazoa; phylum Chordata; class Lepidosauria; order Squamata; family Natricidae; genus Thamnophis; species Thamnophis elegans. Next base: position 148,058,305 of record NC_045543.1, on the reverse strand, counting down.
TCCCTAGCGCCACGTAACGGAATGAGCTCCCGTGACTTGTCCCAGCTTCTGCCAACCTAGCAGTTCGAAAGCAGGTAAAAAATGCAAGTAGAAAAATAGGAACCACCTTTGGTGGGAAGGGAACAGCGTTCCGTGCGCCTTCGGCGTTGAGTCATGCCGGCCACATGACCACGGAGACGTCTTTGGACAGCGCTGGCTCTTCGGCTTTGAAACGGAGATGAGCACCGCCCCCTAGAGTCGGGAACGACTAGCACAGATGTGTGAGGGGAATCTTTATTTTTACCTATAATCTGAGCAAAAGAGAACAAACTGGGTTCCTATTTCAAGTTGACTGCGCTGTAATTTTTCAAATCACTTTGAGTGCTTTATTTATTGAAAGAAGAAAATATGTCTGTTTTTTTTATTTGGATTTTGTGCTTGCAAAAAAGACCAAAGGAAACTTTGGTTTTGGTTGTGCTGATTATGGATCGATTGGTTGTTGTAGAAATGGCTAGTATATATTCATGCGTAAAAGTGAAAAAGTTAAAGACTGTAATGTTCTTAGCTTCTACTTCGACCTCTAAGGTTAAAAGTCAAGCCCCTTTTTTACCCTCTTTTCCCCCTTTCCCCTTCCCTTGTTCTTTCTCCTAGTTTCCCATTAGTCTGTAGAGTTTCTCAGCCAGGTCCTGGTTGTCCCAAAGGTGTTTTTTCAGGAGGCAACTGGACTTCCTTGTTTTTTCTTTTGAAGACGTTTCTCTTCTCATCCAAGAAGCTTCTTCAGCTCTGACTGGATGGTGGGGAAGGGAAGGATTTTATATTCCTTGCAGACAGCTGGTCATTTGCATCCTTTTAGAGGGTCCTTGAGGCCACTTGGAGGTTTGTCTGTATCCTCATGATCAGCTGAGTAGTGAAAATGGTTCCTGTAGTCTGCAATTTTTCCTCTGGATATCCATTCCTACTCCCAGACCATTCCAAGGGTCTTCATCCCAAATTGCATAGTTAAAAGTCTGTAGAGATTCTCCGTCCTCCAAGTCATGGTTGTCCCAAAGGTGCTTTTTTCAGGAGGCAACTGGACTTCCTTGTTTTTTCTTTTGAAGATGTTTCACTTCTCATCCAAGAAGCTTCTTCAGCTCTGACTGGATGCTGGGGAATGGAAGAAATATAAATCCTGCAAGGAAGATAATTCCTTCCATTTCCCCACCATCCAGTCAGAGCTGAAGAAGCTTTTTGGATAAGAACCGAAATGTCTTCAAAACGAAAAAAAGAAAAAAGTTCAGTTGCCGCTGGTAAAAAAAAGCACCTTTGGGGTAGTTTCCCATAACTTTTCTTTTCTACAGGTAGTCCCTGATTTACAATAGTTCGTTTAGTAACCGTTTGAGAACAGAACTCAAATAAGTGACATGACCATTTTTCACACTTATAACCATTGCAGTCTCCTCAGGGTCACGTGTTAGTGGAGAACCATTTAAATAGGAGCCAGCCCTGTGCAGCAGCTGCCAAAAAAGCCAACACAGTTCTAGGCTGCATAAACAGAGGGAGAGAATCAAGATCAGGTGAAGGGTTGATACCACTTTACAAGGCCTTGATAAGGCCACACTTGGAATTCTGCATCCAGTTTTGGTCTCCATGATGTAGAAAAGATGTGGAGACTCTGGAAAGAGTGCAGAGAAGAGCAACAAAGAGGATTAGGGGACTGGAGACTAAAACATATGAAGAATGGTAGCAGGAACATTTAGGCAAAAAAAACGAAATGCACAGGTACAGTATAGGTAGTACCTTGCTCAACAGTAGTAACTGTGAGAGGGATCTTGGAGTCCTAGTGGACAACCATTTAAATAGGAGCCAGCTGTGTGCAGCAGCTGCCAAAAAAGCCAACACAGTTCTAGGCTGCATCAACAGAGGGAGAGAATCAAGATCACGTGAAGTGTTAGTACCACTTTATAAGGCCTTGATAAGGCCACACTTGGAATATAGCATCCAATTTTGGTTGCCATGATGTAGAAAAGATGCTGAGACTCTAGAAAGAGTGCAGAGAAGAGCAACAAAGAGGATTAAGGGACTGGAGGCTGAAACACATGAAGAACAGTTGCAGGAACTGGGTATGTCTGGTTTAATAGAAAGAAGGACCAGGGGAGACATGATAGCATCTTCCAATATCTCAGGGGTTGCCCCAAAGAAATGGGAGTCAAGCTATTCTCCAAAGCACCTGAGGGCAGGACAAGAAGCAATGGGTGGAAACTAATCAAGGAGAGAAGCAACCTCGAACTGAGGAGAAATTTCCTGACACTTAGAACAATTAACCAGTGGAACAGAAGTTGCCTCCAGAAGTTGTGAATGCTCCAACACTGGAAGTCTTTAAGAAGATGTTGGCTAGCCATTTGTCTGGAACGGTATAGGGTTTCCTGCCTAGGCAGGGGGTTGGACTAGAAGACCTCCAAGGTCCCTTCCAACTCTCTTATTCTAAATCTGTTTGAGCCTCTTCTGTTTTTCAAGAAATCTTTTGTGCCAACAAGGTTGATTGTGGCTTGCGGGGGGGGGGGACCCTTCCCCCCTTGAATTTAGGCAGATTTATTTCTAGAGGGAGGGTGAGAAGTAGGTGAGAAAACTTTTATTAACAGAACACAATGCAGGGAAGTTTTTTTTTCTCTTGGAGTCTAAAGGAAAGGATTGTCAGAGACAAATTCCTTGGAAAACATTTTGGTATTGACTGAACCTTGCAGGAAATAAAATTGTGTGAAAACAGATTTCGGGGAAGAAAAAGGAAAATGTTCAAGGGAAAATGGTGACATTCATTAGGGATCCCCGAACGTTGCTTTGTTTAACAACCAGGCAGATCCAGGTAGTCTTCGACTTAACAACAGGTCATTGAGTGAAACGAGCGATATGTTGTTCATACGTTTGACCACCAGGTGGCAGCATTACACAGGCCAGGTTCCTTTCTCCCAGGGTGTTGCTAAGAAAATCCGGCAGAAGGAATCCAAATAATTGTGTTTGAATAATCATGACACTTACTTGATAGGGGTGTGCATTTTTTCTGCAACCTGAAATGCTGAAAGTTTAGGAGAAGGGAGGCAAGTCTCATATTTTTAAGCTGGGTTCTTCTTTTGGATTGTCTTGGAGGCTGCGTTCTCGTCCCTATGGCCGAATCATTCGTCTCTTTTGAACCCAAAGTGCCAAATATCCCAACAAAACCCCTTTTATTAAACAAATGTGAATTCCTCATTCACCTTCAGCCAAGGCCTGGCAAACAGTCTTTCAAAGGTGACGTTATGACCACAGACCTCATCTAGCGTGGAAAGCTGCCATGTCAATATTTTCCAAATGAGGTGAAGACTTGGCACAGAGTCCCTGAGATTCACGGACAGATCTTCACACTCCTGAAACGAATGAATGAACGAATGAATTGTTTCCCACAAAAGCCCACTCCTCTTTTGCTCCTCTTTCTCCCCCCTATGTAACGGGCCATTTGCCATCCATCTGTGGCTTTCCTCTCAACCCTGATTTCTGGGCTTTTCTTCTGGCAGCCCTGCGCATGCGCACACTGGGAACAGGCTCCAGATGTTCCTCTGCCTCACTGCTGTCTAGCTCCCAAGGCAGCTGAGAACTATCATATGGCTCTGCCCCCCCCCCCCTCTGCCTCCGACGCAGAGCCCTCATCTGAGCCTTTCCCAGATTCCAGGACTGGCCCATGTTCCCCCGCAACCTCCACACTGTCCAACTCTGCTGCCAACTCTGCTGGCTTCTGACGGGCCACAACAAGTCCTCAATTTCTCTTGATACAATTCCCTTTTCCTGAGCTTTAAAGTGGGGAGTCGAGAGAGAAATTGTGGTGGAATCCGAAGATGTTGGATATTGAGAGAGAAAGAAGGGGGAAAGGGGAGGAGAAGGAGAGAGGGAGTCAGGGGGAAAGAGAGAGGGAGATAGACAGAGACAGACAAAGAGAGGGAGGGAGGGAGGGAGGGAGGGAGAGAGAGAGAGAGAGAGAGAGAGAGAGAGAAGCCCTGTGAAGCAGTATATGTCTAAGTGCTATTGCTATTGTTTTATCTGCCTGCCTATCTATCCACCCGCCCATCCATCTCTCTCTCTTTCTCTTTCTCTCTCTCTCTCTCTCTCACACACACACACACACATACATATCTCTCATCTGTATCTCTCTCTCTCTCTCTCATCTCTCGTCTGTACCTATCTATCATCCATCTATCTATCTATCTATCCATCTATCCATCTATCTATCTATCTATCATCTATCTATCATCTATCTATCTATCTATCTATCTATCTATCTATCTATCTATCTATCATCCATCTATCTATCTATCTATCTATAGCAATAGCAGTAGACTTATATACCGCTTCATAGGGCTTTCAGCCCTCTCTAAGCGGTTTACAGAGAGTCAGCATATTGCCCCCAACAATCTGGGTCCTCATTTTACCCACCTCGGAAGGATGGAAGGCTGAGTCAACCCTGAGCCGGTGAGATTTGAACCGCTGAACTGCTGATCTAGCAGTAGCCTGCAGTGCTGCATTTAACCACTGCGCCACCTTGGCTCATTTAACCACTGCGCCACCTTGGCTCAACCACTGCGCCACCTTGGCTCATCTATCTATCATCTATCTATCTATCTATCTATCTATCTATCTATCTATCTATCATCTATCTATCATCATCTATCTATCTACCTCCCTCATCTTTCGTCTGTATTCATCCATCCATCCATCTGCCGTGACGGTGCAGTGGTTAGATGCAGTATTGCAGGCTAATTCTGCCAACTGCCAGGGGTTCGATCGTGACCGGCTCCAGGTTGACTCAGCCTTCCGTCCTTCCGAGGTGGGTAAAATGAGGACCCGGATTGTTGGGAGGCAAGAGGCTGACTCTGTAAACGGCTTAGAGAGGGCGGGAGAGCCCTGTGAAGTGGTATATAACGCTTAAGTGCTTTTGCTAACAACTTCAGTGCTAGCAGGGAGTTTGTTCCGTTTATATACAAGTGGCTTCCCCTGTCAGTGTTGGTGAGAGTATTCTTGGTAGTTCCTTGATTAGGCTGCTGCTTGCAGTTAGATTGATTGTCTGAGTTGGTCGTTCCTAGATTGGGATATTGTTTTTTTGTTGATTATTAAGCCTTTTATAAACAGCATCTACATACCATTCAAAAACACACAATCAACAGGGCAAAATGGAAACACAACGACCAAAAACACCACCACACCAGCAATCAACAGACAGAGAAGTGGAGATTAACACCAATGTTAACACCAGACCAACAATCAGAAAGTAAACAACGCTCCAATCAAGGAACTACCAACTCTGTGTGGAGTTCACTTCCTTTTATTTCATTTTCGTCCGAGAACACATTCTCTCCGGCAGCCAACATCCAGATAGAATAGAATAGAATAACAAAGTTGGAAGGGATCTTGGAGGCCTTCTAGTCCAACCCCCTGCCTAGGCAGGAAACCCTATATCATTTCAGACAAATGGTTATCCAACATCTTCTTAAAAACCTCCAGTGTTGGAGCATTAACAACTTCGGGCGGCAGATAAGCAGGGATTAACTCCAGACAAACAATCCAGAGGAAAAACAAATCTCTAATCGAGGAACGACCAGAGAAGACCATTGCAACAGCACTACAGATAGGGCAAGCTACTGTGTTTAAACAGCCAGTAAACCCCACACTTAACACTGGTGATGTTACCTAGCTGGGTAATGAAACGTCTGCAAGAAAACAAACAAGCTCAAAGATCGACTAGGACTTCACAGTTCCGCCCTGGGCTTCCAATGTTCTCTTTCCTTGGAATGTAGAAAGGTTAAGATCTCCCTCGCACAAATGTGCTAGTCGTTCCTGACTCTAGGGGGCGGTGCTCATCTCAGTTTCAAAGCCGAAGACCCAGCGCTGTCCGAAGACGTCTCTGTGGTCATGTGGCCGGCAGGACTAAACGCCGAAGGCACACAGAACGCTGTTCCCTTCCCATCAAAGGTGGTTCCTATTTTTTCACTTGCATTTTTTACGTGCTTTCAAACTGCTATGTTGGTAGAAGCTGGGACAAGTCACGGGAGCTCACTCGGTTACGCAGCGCTAGGTATTCGAACCACTGAACTGCCAACCTTTCTGATCGACAAGCTCAGCATCTTAGCCACTGAGCCACCGTATCCCTTATGGGAATGTATCGGAAGAAAATAACGTTTGTAAGTAAGAAATTGCTGGAACAGATGAAAACAGGCCCTGAAAATCAGCGTGCGTTCTGCAAACATTTGCCAAGATACATTTTTAAACATGTAAACATGTAAATAAGATAATTTTATACAGCCGGATTTCCAAGAAGGTCCTGATCCCCTCCTTAATCAAAGGTTCCTCAATACATTTTACAATGTGTGGACTATACATTAAAATCGGAAGGCAGGTTATTGTATGTCTTGTGGCCTCCTGGTGGCCAGCAGAGCTGGCAGCAGAGTTGGACAGTGAGGAGGTTGGGGAGGAACATGGGCCAGTCCTGGGGACTGAGGGAAGCTCACGGAAGCATCGGAGGTAAAGAAGGAAGAGCCGAGGTGGCGCAGTGGTTAAATGCAGCATTGCAGGCTACTTCAGCTGACTGCAGTTCTGCAGTTCAGTTGTTCAAATCTCACCGGCTCAAGGTTGACTCAGCCTTCCATCCTTCTGAGGTGGGTAAAATGAGGACCCGGATTGTTGGGGGCAATATGCTGACTCTGTAAACCTCTTAGAGAGGGCTGAAAGCCCTATGAAGCGGTATATAAGTCTAACTGCTATTGCTATAAGGAGCTAGACAGCAGTGAGGCAGAGGAACAGCTGGAGCCTGTTCCCAGTGTGTCCATGTGCAGAGATGCCGAAAGACAAGAACTACTAAGAAAGCAGGGTCGACTTGCGAGTAAAGCCACACCTTGGAGGTGATTGGCCCCTCCCAGAGGAAACAAAAGAGGAGCGAATGGGGAGGGGGCTTTTGCAGGAAACAATTTATTCATTCAATAGCAGTAGTAGACTTATATACCGCTTCATAGGCCTTTCAGGCCTCTCTAAGCGGTTTACAGAGAGTCAGCATATTGCCCCCAACAATCTGGGTCCTCATTTTACCCACCTCGGAAGGATGGAAGGCTGAGTCAACCCTGAGCCGGTGAGATTTGAACCGCTGACCTGCTGATCTAGCAGTAGCCTGCAGTGCTGCATTTAACCACTGCGCCACCTTGGCTCAGTTCAGTTGTTTCAGTTGTTTCAAGAGTGGGAAGTTCTGTTTGTGACTATAAGAGACTCTGTGCCAAGTTTTGCCTTGTGTTGTGTTGGGAAACTGATTATCTGGCAGTTCTCCGAGCGAGATAAGGTTCGTGTAGATAAATATTCCTCTAAAAGACTGTTTGCCAAGCCTGGCGGACTCTGAATGAAAGGAATTCACAGTCGTGTCAGTAAAAGAGGTTTTGCCGGGACCAAGACTCTGCTTCATGCTTTTTAAGGAAGCCCGGGTCAGAATATGCCTGAATAACAGGAAACGAAAGGCAGAAGGAGATTTTCCCCAGATTTAATTGTTCCTCCGTGCTCGAGTCAGAAGGGAGCGCCATATTATCCCAAGAGACGTTGGATATCCCTAAATTATTCAGGATTTTAAAAATCTTCATTCTGCGCAATTGGCTAACCAAACGATAAAACGCCGTGCAAATAATTCACATCTGTGAATAACCAGAAATGATCTTGAGGTTACGACGGCCAATGAAATTCAGAGATCAGCTGGCTTTGTGATGGCACTCGGGGCGGGGGGGGGGGGAATAAAAGAAAATACCACATTTATGGGGTAAAGACCTCGCCTGATCTGGCAGATATTGTGACGTTATGGGCCTGTTGTTGGTGACACAAGAAGTTTCAAATACCGTTCAGCATTAATGATCTCCATCCAGAGCTAAAAGCAAGTTGGGATCGGAGAACCGTGAAGCAGGAAAAATCTCTATGGAAAAAAAAAGCGAAAAGTAAATAAATAAACGGAGAGAGAAAATACAGAATTTAGGAATGGAGGGATCCAGTTTTGAACGGCTTCTGAATTCACCAGGATTTGGGTCTGATGTTTTTGGTTACATGCCAGGTGCTTCATCACTGGAGAGTCACTTGTCTGAAATGGTACCGGTCTCTACACCAGGGCTGGACTAGAAGACCTCCAAGGTCCCTTCCAGATGTATTCTGATCTAGCATTAAGGATTACTTAAAAAAAGGACCACTACGAACTGTCCCATACTTTGAAAACTATCATGCGTGAAAGACGGTTGGACTTCATGGTGTCCAAAGCACCAGAGGGCAGGACAAGAAACAATGGATGGAAACTAACCAGAGAGAGAAGCAACCTAGAATTAAGGAGAAACTTCCTAACACTGAGGACAATTAACCAGTGGAACAGCTTGCCACCAGAAGTGGTGGACGCTCCATCACTGGAGGTTTTTAAGAAGAGACTGGACAGCCACTTATCTGATATGGTATGTGGGCTCTCCTGCTTGAGCAGGGGGCTGGACTAGAAGACCTCCAAGGTCCCTTCCAGTTCTATTCTGATTCTGGAACCATCCTGAGTTCCCACCAACACAAGAGTTTGAATTTAGTGTCGCAGAACAGGAAAAGAAATTACAGGTAGGCCTCGAGTTACGGACCAGAATGGTGCTGCAAATTTATGTTTGCTAAGCGAGACAGTTGTTAAGTGAGTTTTGCCCCATTTTATGACCTTTCTTGCCACCATTGTTAAGCGAATCTCTGAAGTTGATAAGTTGGTAACCCGGTCGTTAAGTGAATTCAGTTTCTCTGGAGTTTGCTTGTCATAAGGTCGCAAAAGGGGATCCTGTAGATAGGCAGGTAGATAGACAGGTGGATGAAAGAAAGAGACAGAGAGATGAGAGACAGATGAAAGAGAGATGGTAAATAAGTAAGTAGGTAGGTAGGTAGGTAGGTAGGTAGGTAGGTAGATAGAGAGATAGACAGACAGACAGACACACAGACAAACAGACAGATAGATACAGATGAGAGATAGAGGTCTTATTTTCTTTTGACCCCCAAAATAAGCGCTTTGCCTTATTTTTGGGGAGGTCTTATTATTGTTGAGGTGCAGGAGTTGGCGAGCGTGGTTACTTTGTGGCTGCTGCTGTGTTACAATATTTACGGGGAGGGCTTATTTTCAAGGGAGGGCTTATTTCAGTGCATGAGCTCAATAATAAACCCGATTGGTCTTATTATCGGGGAGGTCTTATTCCAGGGAAACAGGATAGATGGATGGATGGATGGATGGATGGATGGATGGATAGATAGATAGATAGAGATAATGATAAATAGATATAATGATAGATAGATATAGATACTGATAGACATAGATAATAGATAGATAGATAGATAGATAGAAAGATAGATAGATAGATAGATAGATAGATAGATAGATAGATAGATAGATGATAGATATAGATATAATGTAGTTATAATAAATATAATAAATATATAGATATAGAAATGGAGATAAGAGATATATAAATGTACTACAAATAGAGATAGAGATATAATACATATAGATATAGAGATGATGAAAGAGATTATAGATATATAGCTATATAAAGTTGGAGATATATCAATATACTGCAGATATAAACAGATATAATAGACACACACACACACACATACACAAACATATATATATATATATATATATATATATATATATATATATATATATATATATATATATAGAGAGAGAGAGAGAGAGAGAGAGAGAGAGAGAGAGGGAGAGAGAGAGAGATAGATATAGATATAGAAGTAGATACAAACACAGGATTGAGTTAGCATGGCAAATTTCACTCCCCTCGGGTTTAAAAGTAGGAATTGACGTCCTTCCCAAGAAGCAGAACTGCCTTCCGGACTAAAACTGAATTGGGGTTAAAGGAAATGCAAGGGCTGGATAGAAGCAGTCCCACTCGCTCGGAAAATAACAATAATTTGAGATAAACTCGGCAATTTTGAGGCATTTCCTTGTTTGTCCTGCCTAGCGCCAACGCTTCAGCCCCACTGCTGTTAGAGAGATGCTATAACAGCGGGTGATAACTGTCCTGAAATTACTAAAATAATCTCTGGGCTCCTTTTATAACTTCTCTTTTTTTATCCACACGTGGGTATTTTGTGTGAGGCCACTCCTGACGAGCGAGTCCCCAGCTTTCTCGCCTAGCCGATCGCTTTGGAAGAGGCCTGTAGTGTTCTTCAAGCAAATCACGAATAAAAGATTTAAACCTTTCTCTATTTTTTGTTAATAGCACCAAAACCTCTTCCTTTTGATTGCTCACTCGCTCAAGTGCAAATCCTACAGGACCGTCGGAGTTGGTTGCAGAAAAATCAAATAGCAATAGCAATAGCAATAGCAGTTAGACTTATATACCGCTTCATAGGGCTTTCAGCCCTCTCTAAGTGCTTTACAGAGTCAGCATATTGCCCCCACAGTCCAGGTCCTCATTTCACCTACCTCGGAAGGATGGAAGGCTGAGTTAACCTTGAGCCGGTGAGATTAGAACCGCTGAACTGCAGATAACAGTCAGCTGTAGTGGCCTTCAGTACTGCACCCTAACCACTGCGCCACCTTGGCTCTAGTAAATCCAGAAAGGACACACAGATAACTGATTCAGCTGGATTCATTAACTTCTTTATATGCATAACAACAGATGAATAAATGTATAATACCAATAGTAGATTATTTCAACGTGGTAGTAGTTACAAGCAAGCACAGGCAGCAGTACAGCAGAGAGGAGTTTTCAGTTCAGAGCAGGCAGAGATCAGTCTTGTTTCAGTTTCAATTCTCGGCACAGACTCAGATCTTTTTAAGCTCCCATTGGCTGACTTAGTTGCTATGCCTATTCATTGGCTGACCTTGTTCCCATGTCTCTCCCAGTCATGAATATTCTGACAAGGGCTCTCCTTTCTGTCGTCTCTTTGAAACAGAGAAAGGAAAGCCTTGTGTGTTGATCTTCAAATGGGTGGGCGGGCTGAAGACCACCACTCTTGAGAAGGTGCACTGGACACAAAGGTATGCAAGAACATCCTCTAAATCAGGGGTCCTCACTTTTTAAACGGGGCCAATTCACAGACTGGCTGGGTGGGTGTGGTTAGGTGGTATGTGACTGGGTGGGCATGGTGCTCTCCCTCTCTCCCTTCCCCTCTCTGGAGGCTGGGGAGGCCAAAAACGGCTCCATTTTTGGTCTCCTCGACCTCCAGAAGGTGGGTGGGGCTGGCTGGTAGGTGGGGCGATGTGGGTGGGACAGTCTTACGGTCCCTCACGGGCCAGATTAATGGTTTCGGCGGGCCGTATCCAGCCCCCGGGCTGTAGTTTGAGGACCCCTGCTCTAAATAGAGATTACAGGTAGTCCCCAACTTACAACACTTCATTTAGTGACCGTTTGAAGTCACCATGCTGCTGAAAAAAAGTGATTTACGACTGTTTTTCACACTTGTAGCAACCCCACAGCCACATGATCAACATTCTTGGCCACCGGCACATATTTATGACGGTTGCAGTGTCCTCTGTGTGTGTGTATGTGTATGTGTGTGTTTGTGTCACTTGATTCCCATTGTGTGATCTTCTGACAAGCAGTTGATGGGAAAGTCGGATTCCCTTAACAACCGTATTCCTAACTTAACAACCGCAGAGATTCAAGTTAACAACTGTGTGGCAAGAAGGGTTGTAAAATGGAGCAGAATTCTCTTAGCAACTGTCTTGCTTTCCGACGAGGAAATTTAGGACTCTCTGATGGCCGTAAGGCAACAACATCCTCTAGTGGCTTCTCATGATTGAGGAGATGCAACCTTGTAGAGTCTTTCCAATCCTAGGGAGCAGCTCTTAGAAATGCTAGCTTAAGGGTGCAGGCACATTCTAATTTGCCTCTCCCCTGGGTACAAAACCACAAAACCACAGTGGAACATATTTCTACCCTTCATATAAAACCACAGTGGAACATATTTCTACCCTTCCTAGAAGCTAATATCAAAACCCAGGAAAATTTCTTGTGATCCAACTCAATTGCCGCACATTCTTCATCCATGTCCATCGGTAGCTGGGCAACTTTTTTCAGTGATTTTTTTCCCCATTACTAAAAAAGCAGAGAACCTGGATTTCCCCTTTAGGTAGACTTAGGCTCCCCACAAATGTACGAAGCAGATTCTTGGTCCTGAGAAAACTCCTTTTATTAAACGAATGTGAATTCCTCTGGTTCACATTCAGCAATGGCCTGGCAAACAGTCTTTCAAAGGTGACGTTATGACCACAGACCTTATCTAGCGTGGAAAGCTGCCGTGTTGATATTTTCCAAAGGAGGAGCTGTGCAAGGAAAGACTTGGCACAGAGTCCCTGAGATTCACGGACAGATCTTCACACTCCTGAAACGAATCTGAACGAACGAATTGTTTCTTGGTGCTCTCTGAGCTTAGTTAGTTTCAATATCCAACTAGGCCACATCGTCAGGGTTAATAAGGACCGGGATTTGCTCTCTGTTTATGTCCTGACGGCTTACCCTATCAGCATTGGCTGGAATATTGGTGGTTTCTTCATTAGGTTGTTGTTTACTATTTGATGGTTTGAATTGATATTTCCTTAATTAGGAGATTGTTTACTTGTGGATTGTTGGTTTAGTGTTAATTAATCTTTGTGGTAATTTTTTACTCATCCAGTTGTTGATTGCTGACCAAGAGGTGTTTTAGTCTATTTGATTCCTTTTCGGTTTTTGGATTGCTGCTTTTAATGGTATGTAGATGTTCTTTATCTCTATGTGCCTGTTGATGGTTAAATTGAAATCTGAAGCCTGGCAACGATCAAACAATGAAACCTGAAATGGGCTCGCGAGCGATCAAAAGTTGGACGCTATATTTTTTTATTTTATTTTATTTTTGCCCAGAGTTAAAGAACGCTTTCCTTCTCAAGGTCTGCATGCCTTTCTCATCCGCCAGTGAATATTGTTCTGCAAGTATATTTCTTATTTCATGCTTCATTTTGTCTTCTCCCAAAGCAAAAAAGTGTAATAAAGTACGCTGCATTATAAGCGTCGGGGATATGATGTCCAGAGCAATATTTCCTCCTGTGGAAAAAGGGGGGGGGGGAAAGAACAGGTGGACCTAAATAAAATAGATTTTCTCTCTTTTTCATTCCAACTTGACCAACTGATCATCACAGAGTGAGAAAAAAATATAACCGATGGATTAGGACAGGCTCGACCATGGTAGTGTCTGCGTGGATTTTGATATTTTACGAGTACGGTCCAATTGTACTTCAATCATTACTATTAGCATATTCTCTCTCTCTCTCTCTCTCTTTCTTTTTCTCTCTCTCTCTTCCTCCCAGTCTCCCTCCAGTTTTGGGTCTGTTCCCCAAAATGGGGTGTGGGGCGCACCCTTTATAGGTAGTTCTTCTTCAGTTCTGACTGAATAATGGAGAATGGAAAGATTTATACTCCTTGCAGACAGCTGGTCATTTGCATCCTTTTAGAGGGTCGTTGAGGCTACATGGAGAGTTGTGTGTCGTCCTCAGGGGACACCTGAGTGGTGCAGCTGAATGTGGATCCAGTTTGGAACACAGCTGAAAGGACTGTGTTGCAAACAGGAGATGGGTGGTGTGGTATCCTTCCACCTCTGGAGAGAGGGCTGTTCAGTTTGGACGTAAATGGTCCCTTTGACCCAAAGGTGGGCTGCTACGAATTCGCCCGGGTTCGGGAGAACCCGTAGCTACCGTATTTTTTGGAGTATAAAATGCACCTTCTTCCCCCCCCCCCCAAAAAAGAGGGTGAAAATCTGGGTACGTCTTATACACTGAATACAGAATTTTGGCCTACCAAAATGACACTCTCCCCTTTTGCAAAAATGGCTGTGTTGAGGGTTTGGGTGGCTTGCAAAATGCTCCTGGGGGCTGGGGAGTCCTCCGGGATTGGGCGGCCTAGAAATTTAACAAAATTTAAAAAGAGCAAAAACTAGGTTGTTTTTCCTTATTCCTACCCCCCCCCCCCGGAGCACTTTACAAGCCTCCCAAAGCTCTGCATGACACCTGCCCCCCCCCTTTTTTTTTTTTTACAAAAAATGAGTCGTGCAGACGGTTTGGGAGGCTTGCAGAGGGTAAAAAACTTTTTTTAAAAAATTACCTCTACAAAATCATGTTGTGTCCTATATTCCGGTGCGTCTTATAGTCCAAAAAATACGGTAATGGTTATGGCCGGTTTGGAGAACCTCCAAATCCCACCCCTGGTTGGCCCCAGAAACCCCACCCCTCCAACTCTGTCCCTCCCATCCCAAGAGTCTCCACGCAGCATGTTTGGGATGCCAAGTAAGTGCAGGGCCCATGTGGAGGCTTCGGGAGGGGGGGGGGAAGAAACGGGCCTTCAGCAGCATCCTGAATAACGGGAAGTAAGTTTCCTATCATCTTCTCCACTGTCCTCACCACTCTCTGTAGGGACTTTCTATCTGAGGCACCGCAGCCACCAAACCAAAAAGTGATGCAGCTTGGTAAAAATGGCTCTCTGTAAAAATGGCTTCAAGGAATAGCAATCCTCCCATCGTCCACCATCCAGTCAGAACCGAAGAAGCTTCTCGGATGAGAAGCAAAACATCTTCAAGGAAAAACAAAAGTCCAGTTGCTTCTTGAAAAAAACAGCACAATTTGGCTGGCAGTTTTCCAACAGACCTTCGTCTCCCCCAACCCAAACCAGCTGTCAGCTGCCCAGCTTCCTCCCTTGGGTTCCTCTTTGTGCCTGGAGTTTGGGATAGTTGCATGGGAAAAGGTGCCACGTTCTCATGTTCACCCACACGTCATCTTCGCCTCCGGGGCCATGCGACCATGTGTGTTTGTGTCTCCTGCTGTGGGAAATCACTCGGCCGTTATCTCTTGCTGTTTTCCCGAGCCGGCGGATAGCCGAGGATGCCTCCTTCCCTGGAAGGCATGATTATGGAGAAATGTGAACTTCCAAAGCTTTCCGCCTCGGTTTTGTTTGGCACCATTTGCGAGAAGCTCCGCCAGAGGCACGCAGAGCACCTTCCGGAAAGCCTGCGAAGACGTAATGCGCTTAACCTTTAGTTGAAGGTAGCATTGAAAAGGAAAGCATTTTGCGCCTTGAACTGCTAAATTGCCGCAATATCCAGTGAGCTGAAGTGCAAACAGCTGGGCCGTTGTTATTTGCCGCTCTACATTTTTCTGGCATTTGTTTGTTTGTTTGTTGTTGTTGTTACAGACATGCTATTGTAAACGCCCCGGAGACAGATTCGGTTTTAGGAAAAGGGGCCTGCCGCGGAGTAAAAGTTTACTCGGTCTTTGCAAACCCTCCGTTGACTTTCTCTGCTTCGGACGATACCAGATCAATCGGAATAGAGCCGGAAGGGACCTTTTGCCCAAGCGGAAAACCTATATATCATTGGAAGACCCGGGGCTGTCTAGTCTCTGCTTAAAAGCCTCCAACATCTGGTGGCAAGCTGTTCCACTGGTTAATTGCCCTCATTGTTAGGAGGTTTCTCCTTAGTTCCAGGTTGGCTTCTCTCCTTGATTAGTTTCCATCCGTTGTTTCTTGCCTTCGGGGGCTTTGAAAAATAAGTGTCCCCCCCCCCCCGGGACACGGCAAGCGTCGTAAATGTGAGTCAGTTGCCAAGCGTACGAATGTAAATCACTGGGGATGCTGCACGGCCAGCCTCGCCCGTGTGAAAAAACGATCACACAGTCATGTTTTTTTTCATGGCCCTGGGAGCTTCGAACAGTCACTAAATGAACTGTCGTAAGTTGAGGACTACCTGCATATTTTTCAGCTTCTTTTTTCATCTGAATGCAAGCATTTATATGGCGGGGGTTATTTTTGCCCAACTTTAAGCAATTCAAAGTGATGACTTGAGGAGGGGAGAGAATTGGGGGGAAGCAGATTTCTCTCTCTCTCTCTCTGTTTCTCTCTCTCTCTCTCTCTCTTCTCTCTCTCTGTTTCTGTCTCTCTCTCCTCTCTTGCTGTTTCTGTCTCTCTCTGTCTCTTTCTCTCTCCTTCTCCCTCCATCTCTCTCCCCCTCTTTCTCTTCCTATCCTCTCCCTCTCTCTTTCTCTCCCCCTCCCACCCCTCCTCTCCCTTGTCCTCTCTCCCTCCCTCTCTCCCCTCTATCGCTGTTTCTGTCTCTCTCTCTGTCTCTTTCTTTCTCTCTCTCCCCCTCCATCTCTCTCCCCCTCTTTCTCTCCCTATCCTCTCTCTTTCTCTCCCCCTCCCACCCCTCCTCTCCCTTGTCCTCTCTCCCTCCCTCTCTCCCCTCTCTCTCTGTCTCTCTCTCTCTATCACTGTTTCTGTCTCTCTCTCTCTGTCTCTTTCTTTCTCCCTCTCTCTCTCCCCCTCCATCTCTCTCCCCCTCTTTCTCTCCCTATCCTCTCCCTCTCTTTCTCTCCCCCTCCCACCCCTCCTCTCCCTTGTCCTCTCTCCCTCCCTCTCTCCCCCCTCTCTCTATCGCTGTTTCTGTTTCTGTCTCTCTCTCTCTGTCTCTTTCTTTCTCCCTCTCTCTCTCCCCCTCCATCTCTCTCCCCCTCTTTCTCTCCCTATCCTCTCCCTCTCTCTTTCTCTCCCCCTCCCACCCCTCCTCTCCCTTGTCCTCTCTCCCTCCCTCTCCCCCCTCTGTCTCTCTCTCTCTGTTTCTCTCTCTGTCCCTCCCTCTGTCCCCCTCTCCCCCCCTCTCTCCAACCCCCCCCCCAAGCCCGGGTTCTGATTATCCCAGCTTTAAAGAGGCCTCTGCTTTATAGCTAAATCATTTCTAGCAAGCATCTATCAAAACTTATTTTCAAAAGATCCTCCGAGAAAATTGATTCCGGGGATTGAAGAATATAGGCAGGGAGGGACCCAGTAAAGCCATGATAAAAAATAAATAAATCTGCTTTTTTTTCTGTCTTATCTTTTTTATTTTTTATTTTTTTATTTATTGCTGCCCATAGAAAAGATTTATGTCCGTAAATTCCCGGTGAAGGAAGCTTTGAGCACAGAAAGTTCAAGGTTTGTTCGGGAGAAATCAGAATGGCTCGCTAAGGCTGAGAATATCCCTCTCTTCCTTTGGGAGAGAAAAAAATAATAATGATTTTGAAACCAGTTTCTCCAGCCTGCTGCCTCTCCGGCTGATAGAATCCCATCATACAGGTAGTCCTCGACTTACGACCACGACTGAGCCCAGGATTTACGTTGCTAAGTGAGAAGTTTTGTTAAAGGAGTTGTGTCCCTTTTTACAACTTTCCTTGCCCCTGTTTTGTTAAGTGAATCATTGCAGTTGTTCAATTAGTCCCACGGTCGTTAAGTGAATCTGGCTTCCCCCATTGAGTTTGCTGGTCAGAAGGTCGCAAAAGGAGATCACGTGACCCAGGGACACGGCAACCGTCATAAATACGAGTCGGTGGCCGTCTTCTGGGTTTTGATCATGTGATCTTGGGGTATTTCAATGGCCATAAGAGTGGAAAACTTAACAACAGTAGCAAGAGAGTTTGTAAAATGGGGCAAAAATCAAAGGCAGCCTTGATACACAACAAAAGAAAAATCCTCATTGAATCTGCAACATAGTTGTGTCTAAATCGATTTAAATAAGAAAACCTCTTTGTGACAACAATAAGCCATTTCCCATTGTTTTCCATTAAGGCCCCCCGAAACAAATATCAGGGGACGCACTGCCTCAGTGGCTAAGACGCTGAGTTTGTTGATCAGAAGTCGGCAGTTTGAATCCCTAGCGCCGCGTAATGGAGTGAGCTCCCGTGACTTGTCTCAGCTTCTGCCAACCAAGCAGTTCAAAAGCACGTAAAAAATGCAAGTAGAAAAATAGGAACCACCTTTGGTGGGAAGGGAACAGCGTTCCGTGCGCCTTCGGCGTTGAGCCATGCCCGCCACATGACCACGGAGACGTCTTCGGACAGCGCTGGCTCTTTGGCTTTGAAACGATGAGCAGCGCCTCCTAGAGTCAGGAACCACTAGTACCTATGTGCAAAGGGAATCTTTACCTTTACTGTAAACAAACTTTGCTTTTATTCCTACTGGATTTGACATTAATGTTTCAGCTTTTCAAGTTTGGTGTTTGGAGAAGATTGACGTGGGAAGCCGAGAAGGATTTGGAGGGCTGGGAGCACAGACCCTGCTCTCCATCCCTGGCTGAGTCCCATGGAGGGGTCTGGGCTGCTATGACATTTCCCCCTCCCTGGCCGCTAAGCGGAACCTGTCCATTTTTCTTCTTCTTCACTGCTGACCCTTGCTTTTGCAAGCTTTGTTGAATGCCCATATGGTAGAATATTATCATTTTATAGTCACAATTATGAGCAATTTGATAGGAAATGATAGCTAAATTATGCCGGGTTCTCTGCAGTTGTTTTAATCTAGCGTTTTAAACACATAAAAGGGGAGGAAGAAAAATGCATCTCTTTTCTTTAGTGGGGGGGTGGGCTGCCCCATCGTCCCTCGCAGGCTGAATTTGGAGGCAAATTCCCATTCGGTTGCCAGGGGAGCCTCCGTTCTCCCCCAGATGTCTCACCTCCAAAGAGAATTTGGCCCCATTGGATCCTGCCTTCTCCGTGTTCGGTGCTGAGGTTGCTAACTACCATCGTGGGCCAGAAGTGCTTTTTCAAAAAGGCAAATGGGTTTAATTTTTTCCTTGAAGATGTTCAGAACATCCTCTATATAGAATAACAGAGTTGGAAGGGACCTTGGAGGTCTTCTAGTCCAACCCCCTGCCTAGACAGGAAACCCTATATCATTTCAGATAAATGGTTGTCCAATCTCTTCTTAAAAACTTCCAGTGCTGGAGCATTCACAACTTCTCGGAGACAAGTTTGTTCCGCTGGTTAATTGTTCTCACTGTCAGGAAATTCCTCCTCAGTTCTAAGTTGCTTCTCTCCTTGATTAGTTTAGCGCATCTGCTTGCCAGAAACTGGCAGCTCAGCTTCCTGTCGCGTGCATGCGCACCAGGGAACTGCTCTTATGGTTTCGAGTGCCCCCGCGAGACCAGCTAGCCAGTGTGCAAGTGCGAACCCAGGCGAGCTATGGGTGATGGCTGGCATGCCCAGAGAGATGGCTCTGTGTGCCACTTTTGGCACATACGTTTTGTCATCACTGCCCTATAATATCCCAGACAAATGGCTGTCCAGCCTCTTCTTGAAAGAGGGATGGAACACCCACAACATCTGGAGGCAAACGGTTCCGCTGGTTAATTAACAGAATAACAGAATTGGAAGGGACCTTGGAGGTCTTCTAGTCCAACCCACTGCTCAAGACCCTATTCCATGGACAACAAATGGCTGTCCAGTTTATTTTTGAAACCCCCAGTGTTGGAGCACCCACAACTTCTGGAGGCAAACTGTTCCACGGGTTAATTGTTCTCATTGTTAGGAAATTTCTCCTTAGTTCTAGGTTGCTCCTCTCCTTGATTAGTTTCCACCCGTTGCTTCTTGTTCTACCCTCAGGTGCTTTGGAGAATAGTTTGACTCCCTCTTCTTTGTGGCATCCCCTGAGATATTGGAAGATGCTATCATGGCTCCCCTGGTCCTTCTTTTCATTAAACTAGACATACCCAATTCCAGCAATTGTTCTTCATATGTTTTAGTCTCCAGTCCCCTAATCCTCTTTGTTGCTCTTCTCTGCACTCTTTCTAGAGTCTCCACATCCAAGAATGTGTGTGTGTGGGGGGGTGCGTGTTCCATGTGCGGGGGTCGCAGTCAGTGTGCATCCAAGAATGGCTTGCCAGCTTTAAATCTGTCCTTTAAAAAAGAAAATTGGGGAGGGAGCAGCCTTTAATTCAAAGAGGCAAAGCAGGAAAGGGCCATAAATCTCCTTTTAAAAGAAATCCCTTTGGCTGTTTGGATCAACCTAAGAAGCTTAAAGGTTGATCCAACCTGTGTTTGTGTGTCTGTGTGGGTGGTGGTGGTGGTTATTATTGAAGGTGGAGAGGAAGGAAGGAAAGAAAGGATGAGGGGAAGGAAGGAATGGGACAGGACGGGAAAGGAAAGGAAAAGAAAGGAAGATATAAGCAAAAAAGGAAGGGAAGGGAAAGGAAGGAGAGGATGAGGAAAAGGAAAGGAAGGGAAGGAAGGGAAAGGGGAAGGGAAGAAAAGGAAGGGAAAGGAAAGGAGAAAGAAAGGAAAGGAAGGGGAAAAAAGGAAAGGAAGGGAAAGGAAAGGGGAAAGAAAGGAAAGAAAAGAAAGAAGGGAAACAAAAGGGGAAAGAAAGGAAAGGAAGAGAAAGAAAGGAAAGGAAGGGAAAGGAAGGAGAAGATGAGGAAAAGGAAAGGACGGGAGGAAAGGGAAAGAAAGGGGAAAGAAAGAGAAAGGAAGGGAAACAAAAGGGGAAAGAAAGGAAAGGAAGGAAGGGAAATGGAAGGGAAAGGAAAGGGGAAAGAAAAGAAAGGAAGGGAAGGGACAGGATGGGACAAAATGGGAAGGAAAGAAAGGAAGGGAAGGGAAAGGGAAGGGAAAACTGCTCTCCTGCGCAGGTGGCCGAGAAGTAGCTCCAAGCGTTATTTGCCCAAACAGCTCCTTCCTTTGATTAGAGAGGGCACCTCTTAAGTGATGCCAGTTGGTCTTTGTGCCAGATGGGAGCAGAAAAGATTGGCATTTGATCTCTCCAGCTGGAGAGATCCTTCCTTTTCCCTTTGTTTCCCTGAGCCCAGCCCCTTCCTCTCGCAACCCACCCACCCAAACACATCCAGAAACCCGAGCAGGTGACTCCCACCGACTTCATTGGTATGCGCCCTGGCCCCTTCCCTCTCACTTCAAAGGATAATCAAGTCCTGAACTAATTATGATACCACCGCCGTGAGTTCTTCCAGGAATGTAAATTTAATTTCCTTTTCAAGACGGTGGCAAGCAAGGAGCTGCGCCTCCTCACTGCTGACGTTCGGCGGTTTAAGGGGAAAAGGCTCGGATCTTACACACACACCCCAACCCATCTTCCTCTCCTCATTTTTCTGCTGAAGGTCTATTCCAGGGATCCCCAACCTGAAGTCCTCCAGGCTACAGGTTCTGGGAGTTGAAGTCCTCCAGCTTTGCTGGCTGGGGAATTCTGGGAGTTGAAGTCCTCCAGCCTACAGGTTCTGGAAGTTGAAGTCCTCCTGCTTTGCTGGCTGGGGAATTCTGGGAGTTGAGGTCCTCCAGGCTACAAGTTCTGGGAGTAGAAGGCCTCCAGCTTTGCTGGCTGGGGAATTCTGGGAGTTGAAGTCCTCCAGCTTTGCTAGCTGGGGAATTCTGGGAGTTGAAGTCCTCCAGGCTACAGGTTCTGGGAGTTGAAGTCCTCCAGCTTTGCTGGCTGGGGAATTCTGGGAGTTGAAGTCCTCCAGGCTACAGGTTCTGGGAGTTGAAGTCCTCCTGCTTTGCTGGCTGGGGAATTCTGGGAGTTGAGATCCTCCAGGCTTTAAGTTACCAAAGTTGGAGAGCCCTGGTCTATTCTCTTCTGTTTGCATCGGGGGAGGGGGGGCAATAATTGAAAAAAGCGCCAGAAGCTGAAATCTCTCCACCTCTGGGATTGTTATTTGAGACGATACCCTTTGATTGTCTATCGAGATCCTCAATCATCCAGGCCATGGTTGTGCCATAGGTGTTTTTTTTATTTTCAAGAGGCAACTGGACTTTCCGATTTTTTTCATTTGAAGACATTTCGCTTCTCATCCAAGAAGCTTCTTCAGCTCTGACTGGATGGTGGGGAAGACAGCTGGTCATTTGCATCCTTCTTACGGAGAGTCATTGAGGCCACTTGGAGGTTTGTTAATCAGGTGACCCGAGGACACAGAATGACTAAGAAGGATGCAAATGTCCAGCTGTCTGCAAGGAACATAAATCCTTCCCTTCCTCACCATCTAGTCAGAACTAAAGAAGATTCTTGGATGAGAAGCAAAATATCTTCAAAGAAAAACCAGAAAATCCATTTGCCTCTTGAAAAAGTACCTTTGGGACATCATTCCTTCTGTGTTTTTAAAACAAGGAAATGCCCTTCCCACGGGCAGTGCCTTGTAATTTGCTCTTTTGGTCAATTCTGCATTCTTTAATTTGTCTTTGAATCAATTCCACATTCAGTGATTTGTTCTTTGAGTCAATTCCGCATTCTGTAATTTCTTCTTTGGGTCAATTCCTCATTTCGTAATTTCTCCTTTGAGTCAATTCCGCATTCTGTAATTTTTCCTTTGAGTCAATTCCGCATTCTATCATTTTTTGGGAGTCAATTCCCCATCTGTAATTTTTTTCCCTTTGCCTCAATTGTATGTTCTGTAGCTTCTCTACGTCAATTTCTCATTCCCATTTCTCATCTGCCATTTCCACAAACCTATTCCTCATGCCTCTTCATACGTTTATCTAATCACCCTTACTACAATATTGCTTTCTCCTCTGCCTTTTTGTCTTTCCTGCCTTCATTTTTCGGTTTTAAATTCTTGGCAACTGGTATTTGGTGAGTCTTTACCAGCTGCAAAGCTAAACGTAGGCGAATTTTAAAGCCTGGAAACCTTTTTTTATTTCATGTTTGCTAAGCTGAAGGGGGTGGGGGTGGGGGGATAAGAAAGGTGTAACTGAAAGCATTACTCATGTGAAAATTCAGAAGGAAGCAAAGAAAAAAGTCCTGTTATAAACTCAATTCATTATAAAAGACTAAGAAAAAGAGAGATGGATAATATTGGCAGCCTAGAGTTAAACAAAACTCTCATTTTACACGGTCTCCTAGTTTTAATAGGATGCTGTAGGCCAGTGATGGCGAAGCTTGGTGCGTGCATGGGTGGCACCTAGTGCCAAAAAGGGAGCACTTCATAGGTGTGTGCATACTTGTCTCAGCCGCAACCAGGAAGAGAAGCTGCCCAGAGGGCATGCGCGCACCACAAAATGAACTAGCAGTTTTCGGCATGCATGCGCGCTCCAGCCAGCAAGCCTTCCAATTATTGCCACTCATGTGCATGCGGTGATCAGCTGGCCATAACACATGCTCACCCCGGAAAATGGAAGACCAGCACTGCCGCAAGCACAAAGGCCAGCTGACTGTTGAAGAGGAATGGGTGATGCCACAGGTGCTAGGCGACATGGCTCCGTGTGCCACTTCGGACACACGTGCCATTGGTTTGCCAACACAGCTGTAAGCTTTATATCCCTGGATTTTTTTTTTCTTATTCAATTTGGCAGCTTAGGAAATAGCAAGTTTCCTTGCTTTTAAAAGAAAAGAAATCTTCCGGTGGGGGGGGAGGGCTTGCCGGTGGGAACTGGTCGTTAACAGCTCCGGAATCCTGGTTGCGTTAAACTGTCTGAACAGCAATCCATCAGCCGTCTGACAGCTTGTTTACCTTTTCTGAAGGAAGCTGAAATACACCAAATGAATGAGAGGAAGAGTGGGAAACAGAGGAGAGAAGAAAGATAGGAAGAGAGGGATAGGAGAGAGGGTAATGGGGGAAGATGAGGAGAATAAGGAGGAGTGGAATGAAGAGAGAGGAGAAGGAGAAAGGAAGGGGAAGTAGAGTAGAAAAGGATGATGGAGGGAAGAAAGGAGGTAGGAGAGAGGTAGAAGAAAGAGGTGTATGGAGAGCAGAAGAGCTAATATTGGGTTTTTATCTTCCTGGGCGTTGATGGCAAGAGGAACTGATGTAATTACTACTTAATACAATAGGATATTGGCTATGTAATAGTATACATGTGATTATATGTTATGAAAATGGAAAATAAAAAAGTATATTTTTTTTAAAAAAAGAAAAGAAATCTTCCCAAATATGTCCAAGCTGTGTCTCACAGTGGAGGCAGGACTGATGAACTGTCAAAAGTTGAGCAGGCAGCGATGGGTGGAAAATTCAGAGGGCTTTTTAGATATTTCATATTTCATCCTGTCGCTTGGGTTGAAACGAATTGGACTACACTCCGTACTCCAAAGGCCAGCCTTTCACTCTTGAAGGCTGCAAACGAAGAGGCATTTTCAAGAGGAAAAGTCACTCTGGCTCCAGGGGAAGAAGGTGTTCATTTATTATTCATTTAATTACTGATTGTTACAGCTGGGATTTTTTAAAAAAATACATGATGAAGCCTTCAGAGACCATCAGAACTAATTTTTGGACCCTTCTGTTTCCTGGGAGGAAAAAAAATCAGTTATAAAACTACCTGAAGTCCAGAATTATTGCTTAGATGAGATAGACAGCCATAAAAATCAAATAAGCAATAGTAATCCTTTCTTTCTTTCTTTCTTTCCTTCCTTTCTTCCTTCCTTCCTTCCTTCCTTCTTTCTCTCTCTTCTTTCTTTCTCCTTCCTTTCCCTTTCCCCCTTCCCTTCTTCATCCTTTCCTCTCCTCTCTTCCTCTCTCCTCCCCTCCCTTCAATATTTCAAAATTCCCCCAGTTATCTATCTATCTATCTATCTATCTATCTATCTATCTATCTATCTATCTATCTATCTATCATCTATCTATCTATCTTATCATCTATCTATCTATCTACCTTCCTTCCTCTCTCTTTCTCACTCTTTCTTTCTCCTTCCTTTCCCTTTCCCCCTTCCCTTCTTCATCCTTTCAATATTTCAATATTCCTCCAGTAATTTTATAGTCAATGTGGCAAACATACCTAGTCCTCCTCCTGTTTTCCCCCACAACCACAGGACCAAATTCACCCTGTCAATAACAGTGTTGACAGTAATGTTTGCTCCTCAGGAAGATGTTCCCTCCTTTAAACCTTCCTGGACTCTTTCTTGATTCAAGCTCAGTCTGAGGTTTGCAGGGTTATTCTTTCAACGGAAGGAAATCCCTTATTTGGTCTGCCTGCTTCTCATGGAAGAGTCTATATATTAAACAAAGCTATGAGGTGGGTTGGGCTGAGAAAGAATAATGGGCTCAAGGCTGGCTTTCATGACTGAGGACACACTTGGAATCCTGCACCCAGTTTGGGGCCACCACGATGTAAAAAAGATGTGGAGGCTCCAGAAAGAGTACAGAGAAGAGCAACAAAGAGGATGAAGGGACTGGAGGCTAAAACATATAAAAGAATGGTTGCAGGCTAGTTTTGTGAAAAGACCAGGGGAGACATGATATCATCTTCCAATATCTCAGGGGCTGCCACAAAGAAGAGGGAGTCAAACTATTCTCCAAAGCACCTGAGGGTAGAACAAGAAGCAATGGGTGGAAACTAATCAAGGGGAGAAGCAACTTAGAACTAAGGAGACATCTCCTGACAGAATAATGAATGAGTGGAACAGAAGTTGCCTCCAGAAGTTGTGAATCCCCCAACACTGGAAGTCTTTAAGAAGATGTTGGATAACTATTTGTCTGAAATGGTATAGGGTCTCCTGTCTAGGCAGAGGGTTGGACTAGAAGACCTCCAAGGTCCCTTCCAGCTCTGTTATTCTATTCTAAAACATATGATATATGATATGATTTTGCAGGCTCAAGGAGAGAGAGACAGACAGACAAAGAGACAGAAAGGAAGAGAGAGAGAGACAGAGAGATAGAGTGTCTAATGAAAAGAAGGACTAGGGGAGACATGATAGCAGCCTTCCAATATCTCAGGGGTTGCCACAAAGAAGAGGGAGTCAAGCTATTCTCCAAGGCACCTGAGGGTAGAACAAGAAGCAATGGGTGGAAACTAATCAAAGAGAGAAGCAACTTAGAACTAAGGAGAAATTGCTTGACAGTGAGAACAATTAATCAGTGGAACAACTTGCCTCCAGAAGTTCTGAATGCTCCAACACTGGAAGTTTTAAAGAAGATGGTGGATAGCCATGTGTCTGAAGGGTTTCCTGCCTAAGCAGGGGGTTGGACTAGAAGACCTCTAAGGTGCCTTCCAAGGTACCTTATTCTAATTCTAATTCTGGAGCAGGAATCGCCCGCTGAGAAGTGAGGAGCCTGCTCATGTCCTCCTCCGGGAAATGCGCTAACATCCTCGCAAAGGCCACCATGGTCTGTTTCTCTAAATCACTGTCTAAAATCTGTCTCCTCCGGAAGATCTGCCAGGCTGAGCCTGCGTTTGGGGAACCGTGGGGAGCTCGCCAACAGCTTCCCATGTGGGGCCGGGCGTCAAGGAAATGGATGACCGCCCTGTCCCCCGATAAATAAATCACCTCTATTTGCATCTGGGCACTCTACGTTCATCTACTTTCCCCCTTGTTTGTTTCCATCTCATTGCATCTTTCCTTCTTCGGCTGAATTAACATCCTGCTTTCTGCTTAAGGGGTTTATCCCCTTGTTGGAAATTATAGTTTAAAAAAAAAGGGAAATTTTGTACTGGGTGCTCGACAGGTTTGAGTTGCAGGGCGATAGAGGTAACTCTTGATTTGCAACCAGCTATTAGTGGCCATTCAAAGATATAACGGTTTAGTGACTGTGGAAAGTTACTAAGGCACCAAAGTCAGTGACTTGGGATCGTTTTTCACACATGGCAGCATCTCTGTGGGAGGAGAGAGAGGGAGAAAAGGAAGGATGGAGAGAGAAGAGAAAAGAAAGGAAGGAGAGAGAAGGGAAGGAAGGAGGGAGAGGGAGAAAGGGAAGGAAGGGGAGAGAGGGAGAAAGGGGAGAGAGAAGGGAAGGAAGGAGGGAGAGGGAGAAAAGGAAGGAAGGGGAGAGAGAGGGAGGAAAGGGAGAGAGAAGGGAAGGGAGGAGAGAGAGGGAGAAAAGGAAGGAACGGAAGGAAGGAAGGGCAGAGAAAGAGAAGGGAGGAGAGGGAGAAAAGGAAGGAAGGGGAGAGAGGGAGAAAGGGGAGAGAGAAGGGAAGGAAGGAGGGAGAGGGAGAAAAGGAAGGAAGGGGAGAGAGAGGGAGAAAGGGGAGAGAGAAGGGAAGGAAGGAGGGAGAGGGAGAAAAGGAAGGAAGGGGAGAGAGAGGGGGGGAAAGGGAGAGGGAAGGGAGGAGAGAGGGGAAAGGAAGGAACGGAAGGAAGGAAGGGCAGAGAAAGAGAGGGAAGGGAGGAGAGGGAGAAAAGGAAGGAAGGGGAGAGAAAGGGAGAAAGGGGAGAGAGAAGGGAAGGGAGGAGAGAGGGAGAAAAGGAAGGAAGGAAGGGCAGAGAAAGAGAGGGAAGGGAGGAGAGGGAGAAAAGGAAAGAAGAAAGGGGGAGAGGGAGAAAAGGGAGAAGGGATGGGAGGAGAGAGGGAGAAAAGGGAAGGAAGAGGGAGGGGAGGGAGGGAGGAGATGGGAATGACAATGGAAGGAAGGAAATAAGGAAAGGAAGGAAAATAAATCCCACTGGTCACATGATCAAAATTCAGGCGCTTGGCAATTGGCATGTATTTATGACGGTCGCAGTGGCCCAGGGTCAACCTTTTTAGCAGTGGCAATTCTAATCCCCATCGTGGTCGTGAACCAAGAGTTTGCAAGGAAGAATGTCAGCTAATATATATTGAGCAAGGTACCATGTATACTGTACATACATACGCATGTGTGTTTATGTATGTATGTGTTTGTGTGTACACACACACACAGACACAGAAAGAGAGAGTATCGGTGGCACCTTGCTCAACAGTAGGAACTGTGAGAGGGATCTTGGAGTCCTAGTGGACAACCACTTAAATAGGAGCCAGCCGTGGGCAGCAGCTGCCAAAAAAGCCAACACAGTTCTAGGCTGCATAAACAGAGGGAGAGAATCAAGCTCATGTGAAGTGTTGATACCACTTTATAATGCCTTGGTAAGGCCACACTTGGAATACGGCATCCAGTTTTGGTCGCCACAATGTAGAAAAGATGCAGAGACTCTTTTAGAAAGAGTGCAGAGAAGAGCAACAAAGAGGATTAGGGGACTGGAGACTAAAACATATGAAGAACAGTTGCAGGAACTGGGCATGTCTAAGGATCAGGGGTGACATTATAGCATCTTCCAATATTTGAAGGGCTGCGACAAAGAAGAGGGACTCAAGCTATTCTCCAAAGCACCTGAAGGCAGATGGACAGGAAGCAACAGATGGAAACTAATGAAGGAGAGAAGCAACTTAGAACTAAGGAGAAAATTCCTAACAGTGAGAACAATTAATCAGTGATAGGTCTTGCTTGCAGAAGTTGTAAAATGCTTAAAGACTGGAAGTCTTTAAGAAGATGTTGTATAGCCATTTGTCAGAAGTGGTATAGGGTTTCCTGCCTAAACGGGGTTGGACTTGAAGACCTCAAAGGTCCCTTACAACTCTGCTATTCTTTTCTTTTCTATTCTATTCTATTCTATATTTCCAATTTTTGGTGCTGCATTTGAGATTGAAAAGTGAGCATTGTAGCTGACTTCTTCCCATATGCAGAAAAAATACTTTTTTCCCCCAATTTTTTATTTTATCAATTTCATATATACATTCACAATTATATGATCTCATAACTCTTATTAATAATATGTATTTATAACAATTTTTTCCCTACAGTTGATAATATACTTGAAAATTGCTTTCTTACCATCCCATAAATCCATCTTATCTTACAACAATCCTACTTCTTCTTCCTTCCTTCCCTCCTTCCTTCCCTCCTTTCTTCTCTCCTACTCTCCTTCCTTCCCTCCCTCCTTCCCCCTTCCCTGCCCCTTTCTTCTCTCCTTTTCTCCTTCCCTCCTCCTTCCCTCCTTCCTTCCCTCCTTCCTTCCCTCCTTTCTTCTCTCCTTCTCTCCTTCCTTCCCTCCTTCCTTCTCTCCTTCTCTCCTTCTTTCCCTCCTTCCTTCCCTCCCTCCTTCCTACCCCCCTTTCTTCTCTTTCTTCTCTCCTTCCTTGGCTGTTTTATTGGGAGCTCTAATAATTTTGATCCTACGTTAATTTCCCTTCTTCACCCCATGAGTTAGCGGAGTTTGCTTTGAGCAATTAGGATGATTAAATAAGAATATATGACAAGCTTTTTTTTGTGCCTAATTTTTCATGTCTCTGTGACCAACCTTTTATCCTGTGCGCTGAGATCCGGGGAAGGATGGAAACAGTGATGGGAGAGGCGAGGTGCCGGGGGGGAGGGATAGTGAAACCCACCCACAGCTCAAAAAATCCCACAGAAAAATGACATCATTTTAAATTAGTAGAAGAGCAACAAAGAGGATTAGGGGACTGGAGGCTAAAACATATGAAGAACGGTTGCAGGAACTGGGTAGGTCTAGTTTAATTAAAAGAAGGACCAGGGGAGACATGACAGCAGTCTTCCAATATCTCATGGGCTGACCTAAAGAAGAGGGAGTCAAGCTATTCTCCAAAGCACCTGAGGGCAGAACAAGAAGCAATGGGTGGAAACTAATCAAGGAGAGAAGCAACTTAGAACTGAGGAGAAATTTCCTGACAGTGAGAACAATGAATCAGTGGAACAGAAGTTGCCTCCAGAAGTTGTGAATGCCCCAACACTGGAAGTCTTTAAGAAGATGTTGGATAGCCATCTGTTTGAAACGGTATAGGGTTTCCTGCCTAGGCAGGGGGTTGGACTAGAAGACCTCCAAGGTCCCTTCCAACTCTGTTATTCTAAATCTGTTTGAGCCTCTTCTGTTTTTCAAGAAATCTTTCCAATATTTGAGGGGCTGCCACACAGAAGAGGGAGTCAAGCTGTTCTCCAAAGCAGGACAAGAAGCAATGGGTGGAAACTAATCAAGGAGA
This sequence comes from Thamnophis elegans, assembly GCF_009769535.1. Taxonomy (NCBI): domain Eukaryota; kingdom Metazoa; phylum Chordata; class Lepidosauria; order Squamata; family Natricidae; genus Thamnophis; species Thamnophis elegans. Next base: position 148,028,854 of record NC_045543.1, on the reverse strand, counting down.
GAAGCAACCTTGAATTAAGGAAAAGCCTCCTAACAGTGAGGACAATGAACCAGGGGAACAGCTTGCTACCAGAAGTTGTGGGAGCTTGATAATCTATTCTATTCCTATTCCACTCCACTCTATTCTTATCCTATTCTAGTCTATTCCATATGTGCTTGGTAAGCAGTTATATAAATATAACTTTTTCACATTTTGTTTGTAAGTTGAAGACTACCTATGTATATCTGGGCCCATACTACAAATCAGGGGTGGGTTGCTAATCCTGTTCCAACCGGTTCGGTTGGAACGAGGCCGGCGGCATCCTTGTGCACGCGCGCAGTTCACGCATGCGTCTTAGCGCGGAGACTCGCGCAGGCGCTGTATGTGCCATCCAGCTGCTCGCGGAGAATCGCGCAGGTGCTGTATGTGCCATGCGCCTGTGTGGAAGCGCAGAAGCCTTCAAAGACCAGTAAGGAGCGCGGGCAGGCGGGTGGGCCCTTCGCCGTTCCCAGAAGTTACTTACTTCCGGGTTCGCCGACCAAACGGTTCGCGGGGACCGCCACGAACCGGTTGAAACCCACCCCTGCTACAAATGCTGGCCTTGTGTTGGTCAAATCTTTGCTTCTTCTGAGTCAGTAATTTTCTCCCGCCTCTGCTTTTCATGTGGCTAGAACTAGGACTCACCTAGTGATGGTGGTGTGGCTGTGGTATCCTTGATGCTCTCTGAGCTTGGTTATTTTCTTGCAGGCGTTTCATGACCCAACTAGGTTACATCATCAGCCATGAAAAGAAATGGGATTTGCTCTCTTGTTCATATACAAGTAGATTGGATAGAAGAAAATATTTGCAGTTCAAGATAGAGCTGTGGGCTCCTTGATGCTCTCTGAGCTTGGTTGTTTTCTTGCAGGCGTTTCACAACCCAACTAGGTAACATTCTCAGTGCTAGAAGGGAGTGGGGTTGACTCTGTATATCTGAGCCTGAACCACGAATGTCATTTCATTTCATTTTGTCGGACTTGTGTTGGCCAAACCTTTGCTTCTTCTAAGCCAGGGCTGTCCAAACTTGGGAACTTTAAGACTTGTGGACTTTAACTCCCAGAATTCCCCAGCCAGCATGGCTGGCTGGGGAATTCTGGAAGTTGAAGTCCACAAGTCTTAAAGTTCCCCAGTTTGGACGTCCCTGTTCTAAGCCAAGAATGTTCTTCCTTCCTTGTGGTCAGCCTTTCATGTTGCATTTCTCCATCCCTTCTTCTCCAGATGTCCCAAAAATTACCCGATTTGCCCTGAATGAGCAGCAGGGGGTCTCCTGCATCGCCTTCCCTGCCTTTTTCCTCCGCTGGAAATGTTCTTTTTTCCTTAACTCGTTATCTCACCCCTGCAGCACCAATACCGCGAGTGCCAAGAACTGCTCAGCCTCTACCAGAAATATCTCTCCGAGCAGCAGGAAAAACTGACCCATTCCCTTTCCGAGTTGGAGGCAGCTAAGCAGAAGGAACATCAGGTGAGTCTCCTTTGTAATAATATTAATTGTTCATATCACCCTTATATTTACATTGTTAGTCAATACTTTAAGTTTGATAGTAATTAGTAACTTTGGTTAATTTTTATTCAATACTAGTTAGAAAAAAGAAAAACAAAGACTTCTTTTTTAAAAAAATAGTTTTTTTAATATAAATTTTTATTTTTATTACATAGATAACACATACACACAACAATAAAAAAAACCCATCACATACAGCATGTCGTTTGGTTACAGGTATTTTAACATCCATATTCTCGAATAACATTTACCATCTCAGATTTTTCATCTAGTATAACTAAATACCTCACTTTCATTGTACAGTATATGTTCAGTTACGATTAGTATTATTTTTCCAATAAATCATAATTCCCTTACATTCTTGATTGTCTATTTGATAACAGTATACCTTTATATAATCCCCATGTGACAGAAAATTTTTTTTTTGCCAACCATTTATATTTGTATATCATTATTTTCAATTATGCATAATTCCACCAATCAACTCAAGTATGCTTATGTTCATTATTATCCTTGTACATCATACATTCAAACAGAAATCTTATTCCTTCATTTTTCAACAAAATATTCTAAATAGTCACTACATATATATACCAATTTTCAGTTATTCCCTTATTAAAATTATTTATCAGAAAAAAATAGTTTTTATTAAACATTTTCATCTTTAAAAACAGAAAGAAAAACACAACAAAAAAAGGGAAAAAACCAAGATATACCTAACAATATAAAATAATTATACAGCCTTCTCTATTGGCATTCATGTTTAGTCTTTGTACTTCTCTATTCTACCTTGCCTTCCTCTCAATTTTACCTTCTCTAATAATGTAATAATAGTAGTCCTTACACTTGTAATAATATTAATTGTTCATATCACCATGGCCCACAGTCACCCAGCTGTCTTTCATAGCTAAGGCAGAACTAGAACTCACCGTCTCCTCGTGGTTGGCCCAGGCTCACCCAGCTGGCTTTCATGGATAAGGCAGAACTAGAACTCACCATCTCCTGCTGGTTGGCCCAAAGTCACCCAACTGGCTTTCATGAATAAGCCAGAACTAGAATTCACCATCTCCTGCTGGTTGGACCAGGGTCATCCAACTGGCTTTCATAGCTACAGCAGAACTAGAACTCACCATCTCCTGGTGATTGGCCCAAAGTCACCCAGCTGGCTTTCATAGCTAAGGCAGAACTAGAATTCACCATCTCCTGCTGGTTGGACCAGGGTCACCCAACTGGATTTCATAGCTAAGGCAGAACTAGAACTCACCGTCTCCAGCTGGTTGGCCCAAAGTCACTCAGCCAGCTTTCATATCAAACTCACAGACTAGGTTTGTGGAATGGAGGATTTATATTCCTTGCAGGCAGCTGGTCATTTGCATCCTTTTAGAGAGTCATTGAGGCCACTTGGAGGTTGGTCTGTGTCCTTGGGAGTCACCTGAGTGGTGCAAATGGGTGTGGTGACTACACAGACTACAGGGAGATCCGTTGGAAGCAATCCAACATCTTCTTAAAGACTTCCAGTGTTGGATCACCCATAACTTCTGGAGGCAACTTCTGTTCCACTGATTAATTGTTCTCACTGTCAGGAAATTCCTCCTTAGTTCTAAGTTGCTTCTCTCCTTGATTAGTTTCCACCCATTGCTTCTTGTTCTACCCTCAGGTGTCCTGGAGAATAGCTTGACTCCCTCTTCTTTGTGGCAACCCCTGAGATATTAGAAGACTGCTATCATGTCTCCCCTGGTCCTTCTTTCTATTAAACTAGACATCCCCAGTTCCTGCAACTGTTCTTCATATGTTTGAGCCTCGAGTCCCCTAATCCTCTTTGTTGCTCTTCTCTGCACTCTTTCTAGAGTCTCCACATCATTTTTACATCGTGGCGACAAAAACTGGATGCTGTATTCCAAGTGTGGCCTTACCAAGGCCTTATAAAGTGGTATTAACACTTCACGTGAACTTGATTCTATCCCTCTGTTGATGTAGCCTAGAACTGTGTTGGCTTTTTTGGCAGCTGCTGCCCACGGTTGGCTCCTATTTAAATGGTTGTCCACTAGGACTCCAAGATCCCTCTCACAGTTCCTACTGTTGAGCAAGGTACCACTTATACTGTACATGTGCGTTTCGTTTTTCTTGCCTAAATGCAGAACCTGACTCTTTTCTATACTCTCTACTGTAGATATTTTCTTTGAAACTCCGAAGTCTTAGGACACCAACAATTCTGCTTCGTCTCTGCAGAGTTGTGCCCCGATACACGCAAGAGCTGAGATCAAACGGCCTTAGAATCACAGTCGATGGCCTCCATCTCAATTTTTCTCTTCGTCTGAGATCCCGAGCTTTGCCGTGGGAAATGGTGTGTGTGTGTGTGTGTGTGTGTGTGTGTGTGTGTGTGTGTGTGTGTGTAATGGTGCCAAAATGATTTAAGACAGAACTCTCACTGAGTCAATAATCAGTAACTGGAACGTGAGTCTTTTTTTTTTCCTTTTCTTTTCCTTCTTCTTTTCTTTTTTTTTTTTTTTTGAATGTGCGTCCGAGATAAAGTTAATTCCATTTGAAAAGATACTTAAGGTGACACGAATTGAATTATTCAAACCGGCTTCCTCAGCATTAACTCTGGGTTAATATCTCATAGTGCCTCCGCTTTCATTACAGGAGTTTTTAAGGACATAACTTTTTATAATAAATTCAATAGCAAGAAGCCCGGGTTGAAATTGGTTTACTTTCTAGGCAGCTGTAAAAAAAAAGTGGTATTAATTGTAAAAGGGAATATTAACCGATGATCTTTGGAGAGCCAGAGATGGAGGCCATGCCTCCATCCTGGTTCTCCTCGACCTCTCGGCGGCTTTCGATACCATCGACCATGGTATCCTTCTGCGACGACTGCGGGAGGTGGGGGTGGGAGGCACTGTGTTACGGTGGTTCTCCTCCTACCTCTCGGACAGGTCGCAGTCAGTGTTAGTGGGGGGGCAGAGATCGACCCCGAGGCCCCTAACATATGGGGTGCCGCAGGGTTCGGTCTTATCCCCCCTACTATTTAACATCTACATGAAACCGCTGGGTGAGATCATTCGGAGGCACGGGATAAGATACCATCAATACGCGGACGATACTCAATTGTATCTGTCCGCCCCGTGCCAACTCAATGAAGCGGTGGACGTGATGAACCGAGGTCTTGAGGCCGTTATGGACTGGATGAGGGCTAACAAGCTTGTACTCAACCCGGAGAAGACCGAGTGGCTGTTGTGCTTCCCTCCCAATAATTCGATCAGTGTTCCATCGCTCAGGCTGGGGGGTCAAACTTTATACCCCTCAGAGAGGGTTCGCAACTTGGGAGTCCTCCTGGACCCACAGCTGACTTTTGACCACCATTTGACGGCTGTGACCAGGGGGGCATTTGCCCAGGTTCGCCTGGTGCGCCAGTTGCGACCCTACCTGAACCGGGAGGCCCTCACAACAGTCACTCGGGCCCTTGTGACCTCTAGGCTGGAATACTGCAATGTGCTCTACATGGGGCTGCCCTTGAAGAGCATTCGGCGACTCCAGCTGGTCCAGAACGCAGCCGCGCGAGCGATTGTGGGTGCACCTCGCTTCACCCACGTAACACCTATCCTCCGCGAGCTGCGCTGGCTACCTGTTGATCTCCGGGTGCGCTTCAAGGTGCTACTTGTCACTCATAAAGCCCTTCATGGTAGTGGGTCTGCGTACTTGAGAGACCGCCTCCTGCCAATTACCTCCCTGCGACCAATTAGATCACATAGATTAGGCCTCCTCCGAGTTCCATCTGCCAGTCAGTGCCGACTGGCAACTACACGGAGGAGAGCCTTTTCAGTAGTAGCTCCGACCCTTTGGAACGATCTCCCCGTGGAGATTCGTACCCTCACCACCGTCCAGGCCTTCCGCACAGCCCTCAAGACCTGGCTAGCCCGCCAGGCCTGGGGACAAAGATAACTGTCCCCACCCGAATGATGAATGAATGTTGTTTACTATTTTACTTCTATGTATTGTTGTGTCTATTGTCTGTATACTCCCCCCCCCCCTTATTTTATGTAAGCCGCCCTGAGTCCCCTCAGGGAAAAGGGCGGCCTATAAGCATTAATAAATACCAAATACAAATACCAAATTAAAACGCTCAACGAACTTGACGCAGACAGATGTGGAAATAGATGTTCTCCTCCGGGTCGGCCGAGCGAAGCATTTCTGCTCTTATGATGTTAAAAAATGTGAAAATATAGTTAAGGGGCTTCCATCAAGGAGGCTTTGAGAACTGTTTCTCAGCTTCATTGGCTCTTGTTCTGAGAAGTCTGCAGATGTCTAAGGCACGCGGTGGCTCAGTGGCTAAAATGCTGAGCTTGTCAATCAAAACAGTTGGCAATTTGGCAGTTCGAATCCCTAGCACCGCTTAATGGAGTGAGCTCCTGTTCCTTGTCCCAGCTTCTGCCAACCTAGCAGTTCAAAAGCAGGTAAAACATGCAAGTAGAAAAACAGGAACCACCTTTGGTGGGAAGGGAACAGCGTCCCATGCGCCTTTGGCTTTGAGTCATGCCGGCCACATGACCACGGAGACGTCTTCGGACAGCGCTGGCTCTTTGGCTTTGAAACGGAGATGAGCACCGCCCCCTAGAGCCGATGTGGCACAGTGGTTAAATGCAGCACTGCAGGCTACTTCAGCTGACTGCAGTTCTGCAGTCCAGCTGTTCAAATCTCACTGGCTCAGGGTTGACTCAGCCTTCCATCCTTCCGAGGTGGGTGAAATGAGGACCCAGACTGTGGGGGCGATATGCTGACTCTGTAAACCGCTTAGAGAGGGCTGAAAGCCCTATGAAGCGGTATACAAGTCTAACTGCTATTGCTATTGCTAGAGTCGGGAACGATTGGCACATATGTGTCAGGGGAAACTTTTACCTTTACTGATCTTTGATCTCACTGAATTTCTAAGTAGAATTGAAATCAAAAAGCGACGTCCGAAAAGAGTTTGGATCAAAATATTTCAGATTTTCCAGACTTCTTCAATCCTCGCTTAAAATGCTATTTTGCCTTTGTCCCTCTTTCTGGTTTCGGATTCTCCCTTCTTAATGTTTCTCATCTAAAAGTGAGACGCAAGAAAACTCTTACTAGATATCTTTTGGGTGAAGACCAGGGGTGAAATGCTACTGGTTCGCACATCAGACAGCTGATCTTCGGAACTTTTTTTCTTTTTACTTTTTAAGCATTTTTTTTTTTACTACAGGTTCTCCGGAAACACAGGGGTGGGAGGTGGGGGGTCTGCTTTTGCTCCCAGCAGGCTTCCCTGAAGCCTACTGGGCCAAAAATGGGGGTGGGGGTGCTGAGAAAGGAAGGAAGAAAGAAGGAAGGAAAAGAAAGAAAGAAAGAAAGAAAGGGGGAAAAAGGAGAGGAAGGAAGGAAGGAAGAAAAGGGAAAGAAAGAAAGAAAGAAAGAAAGGAGGGAGAGAGGGAGGAGAAACAAGGGAGAAATGAAGGAAGGAAGAAAGAAAAGGGAAAGAAAGAAAAAGGAAGGAAAAAGAAAGAGAAAGAAAGAAAAAGAAAGAGAGGGAGGGAGGGGAAAAGAGAAGGAAGGACTACAAACCTGGCACTAGACGCAGCTTCAGAGGATAATCCAGGGCTGGAAGGGACCTGGAGGTCATCTAGTCCAACCTTGCTCCAGCAGGACATTGTTCAAGTGAGTTTCTTGTCTTGTGATCTCCCAGTTACATGACTACATAGCCACGCTCACCCAGTCACATGACCCCCCACCAAGCCACGCCCACAGAACTGACGGTAAATAATTTTAGATTTCACCACTGGTGAAGACCGTTAAGATTCTCAGACCCGTCGTCCTGTTCTGGGTCTCCATTGCTGGCAGGAGGCAACGCAGGACGATGGGTGATGAATGCCATGGGCAGGCAGCTTCGCTTTGAAAGTAGCTTTTCAAAGTATAAATTAGCCTTTGGAGCATTTATCATTTGCAATAGCAGCTTTATAAATCATACGCCGTGAATTTATGGCCCGGCCGTTTCTCTCCTTGCTCCATCCGAGGATCAAAGAGAATGACAAAGGGGTTTATTTGATTGTGGGGGACACCCTGGAAGAAGAGGGACTGACACCTCATGGCTCATTCTAGCTGAGCTGCAAAGAGTGTTCCCTTACAGGTAGTCCTTGACATACAGCCATTACGCCCAAGAAGCACCGGTTTGGAGAAGCTTCTGTAGAGCCTAGTGTCTAACATTTAGGCAAGAAAAACGAAATGCACAGGTACAGCATAGGTGGTACCTTCCTCAATAGTAGTAACTGTGAGAGGGATCTTGGAGTCCTAGTGGACAACCATTTAAATAGGAGCCAGCTGTGTGCAGCAGCTGCCAAAAAAGCCTACACAGTTCTAGGCTGCATAAACAGAGGGATGGAATCAAGATCACGTGAAGGGTTAATACCACTTTATAATGCCTTGGTAAAGCCACACTTGGAATTCAGCATCCAGTTTTGGTTTCCACGATGTAAAAAAGATGTGGAGACTCTAGAAAGAGAGCAGAGAAGAGCGACAAAGAGAATTAGGGTGCTTGAGGCTGAAACATATGAAGAATAGTGCACGAACTGGGTATTGATGAAAAGGATTATGGGACACATGATAGCAGTCTTCCAATATTTGAGGTGTTGCCACAAAGAAGAGGGAGTCAAGCTATTCTCTAAAGCACCTGAGGGCAGGACAAGAGGCAACATATGGAAACTAATCAAGGAGAGAAACTCCAGACAGTTAGAACAATTAATCAGTGGAACCTCCAGAGGTTGTGAATGCTCCAACCCTGGAAATTTTTAAGAAGAGATTGGATAACCATTTGTCTGGTATGGTATAGGGCTTCCTGCCTGAGCAGGGGGTTGGACTAGAAGATCTCCAAGGTCCCTTCCAACTCTGTTATTCTGTATTCTATTCTATTCAAACAAAGGGACTTCTGATCAGTGTCCACTAACCCAGTCCCCATTCCTTCCCCATTCCTTCCTAGCACTGATGTGGTCACCTAGTTTGGTAATGAAACATCAAAGCAAAACAAACACACAGAACAACCAGGCTCAGCGAGCTGTTTGGATCCCACAATCCTCCTCCTCCTCCTCTTCTTCCTCCTCCACACCCCCATCCCCTTCCATCGCCGATGATGTTACCTAGTTGGGTCATGAAACATCTGCAAGGAAACATTCCTGCTCAGAGGGCACCGAAGAACCTTGCTGGCTTTAGAAACATCTGTCATTCCTATCTCGACCAGAGGTGCATTACGCCATCGGTCCTTGTTTATTAACCCATCCAGATGCTGAAGGAACCTCTGGGGAAGAAAATTTGGCCAATAAAGCCACAAACGCCCTTTACCTGATTTGCGTTTATCATGATTTGCCTGCGTTGCAGCTGCATGTCCCAAGAGGCACCTGGACTTCCTGGTTTGTTTGTTTTTAAAGACATTTTGCTTCTCATCCAGGAAGCTTCTTT